>NW_028289465.1:0-169287 GCF_059628265.1 Tinamus guttatus
GAAAATAAAACTGACATGGAGCTAGATATTCACTTGGCAAGAAATTCACGAGCACCCATGTGGCATCTATCCTTTTCATATTGCATGACCCAGCACTTCCTTACTTTATCTTTGTTTCTGGTAGATTGCACAACACTCTGGGATAGATCACAGCTTCATCATGCATGCACATTATTCTCACCCAACCTTTAGTACTATGTTAATTTTAGCACTCCCTACTGTGAATTTAAATCACTGGGACAATTTCACTTGCCATGTATCTCTAACTAAGTCTGTTAGAGAGCAGAATGGATTAATTGAGTATGTTATTTTTATATCTTAAAAAGATCATTGTTCTTTTAAATATCACATGAGTTCTAAATATGTAACTGAAGATGATTGATGTGCCTATTTTCCATATAGTATCACACAACTTAATGGAGTTGTAAGATTTCTGACAAGAATAAAGGATTTGGAATCTAAATAACTCTTAGATTACTGGCATCCATGTCTCCTTTCACAAGTGATCACATACCATGATGGCAGCTGTGATATAAATCACAAGAGTATTTCTCTCTATCTGTCATTGCTATAACTGGGTTCCGGAAGAAGGAAACATGAATCCATCCACAACCATCCAAAATCCATGAGTCTATGCTCAGTCAATCTGGGCCCAAGAATTTCATTGCAGTGGCAATATTACATGTCAAAAAAAAAATGCATAGATCTGGAAATATACTTGTATGTTTTGCTTTTGAGGACATTTTGCAGTCCCTTAGAGGATCATCCACTGATGGTAGGTATAAAATGTTGAAGAAGGTTGGGAAACCTGTATATGACATAATTAGAGTGTGACAGAAATACGCAGAGGCCGAATCCCTCTCTGGCTGTAGAGTCTCACTCCATGACAGAACTATACAACTATGTTGATTCTTTGATATCAGCTCTAATAGATACTGTGTTCAGGACTCTACTTAATGTTTAAGATTTTTAGGAAATTTGGAGTTTTACATAACCTTATTTCTTCAGATACTTTTGGTGTCACAGTGACATGCTACTTCTGTCCATAGTAGGTGGATGTCGTTAAAGTCAAAGATTTTCTAAAAGGCTAGTGAGAAATATCCACTCATTTAGACCATGTTTTTTCAAGTATCAGCTGCCTGTCGTCTGGCTGTTGCTCATGATTACTGTTAAATATCCTTTCCTGGAATTATCCTTATCCTCCTTAAACAAGCGAATTGGTTTTACATCAAAAAAATATGAGATGAAAACCCACAGGAAATTATCTTAAAATAAAAAGCAAAGGCATTAACATTGATTGTACCACTCCACAAACGTTGACGTGTAATTAACAGCTCAGCATTTCTAATTTCACGTCAAATTAAGGGCCCAAATCTAGCAGAGAAGAGAAAATGGTCCTAATCTTCACCCCCTGCAATGTCCATAGAGGGAGAGAGTCTATGATGCGTGGAAAAGCAGGACCTGATCCTCCAAAGAAAAGCTATTAGTGCTGCTTTTCCTGAAAATGCCCCTATGCCACGGTGATACACCTTTTGCTCACTACCCTGCTCAGCAAATACAGTTCCTGCAGAAACACCACATCCTAGCCCACAACCCTGTGAGCAAGAACAGGATGGGGTGGGGGCTTCTTAAGCAAAATGCTTTAAATTGTTGCAAAACTGCCACTAGAACTGATGGGTAGAGAGGAGACGCTCCAAAAAAACACAAAGGCCATTTGAAAAGGATTTGGATGTTGATTCTGGCAGAAGAGGAGCTTGTCTCTGACTCATCCTAAATTGCAGACAGTCATTTTAACAATGAATTGGTTACTTTGCACACAAAATTTGGTTGGAAATGAAGCACTGACCTTGTTGTCACCTTGAGGCCATTTTAGTCATTAGAAATGTATGCCACACGAAATGTATGCCACCCATTTCAGACCTTAAAAGACATATTTCTCAGGGCCGAGTGACTGTGAGTTTTTTTTTTTCCTGATATTTTCATATTTGGATTCAAGAGCTGAAAGGAGTTATGAAACTTTCTACACTGCCACATGTTAAGAAGGAACTGATAGAAAGATGCTGATAAAATGACAAAATAAAGGGAAACATATGTAAAGGTTACTCTGCCTGTCTTTCTTATCTAGCCGGGATTTTATGCTGAACTCATTACCATGGTACCTCAGCTCTTAAAAAGCTGTGCTGAATTCAGTATTGATCTTAGTGGTAACCTAAGTACCCAATCACACATAATAGGTCTCCATAACATTCTTACCACACAAGTGAAAGCAGGGCGAGTGGATCCAGTCAATGCTGCATCCAGTCTCAAAGGGGAATTGAAAGGGAAAATCAGTTGAGAACTAGTGTTTTTATTTCCATTTTTTTTCTAACCGGTACAATTCAGGCTACTAGACCTGGCTGAGATGTTCACCTCATGTGACTAGAAGAACACTGACTCACACCCTAGCTAAATTGTTCTGGTTACTGCTATGGTCAGATGAGGAGACATTTCTCTTTGTGTTTCTTTCTCTTGTTTGAAATAATATCCCATCCTTGTTTGTCTCTTATTTATGGGTTATGGGAAATTTTGGGGTGTTTTTCTCCATTAACACCCTGTCAACAGACCCTCATGCCAAAAGGAGTCCTATTGACACCTATTTGTTCATATGACTCCGTATGTAATTGTAAGGCTGGATTAAGTAGACAGCAGGGAGCAAGGAGATATCATTAAAAATCAACAGATTCTACCTTTAATGTGTGCCGTGCTTTATTATATTTTATTTTGTTTTGTTTTGTTTCGTTTTGTTTCTTTATTTATTTTTTGCTACATTTCTTAACAGTGAGGGTGACAGAGCACTGGAACAGGCTGCCCGGAGAGGTTGTGGAGTCTCCTTCTCTGGAGATCTTCAAAACCCGCTTGGACGCAGTCCTGTGCCACGTGCTCTAGGTGACCCTGCGTGTGCAGGGGGGTTGGACTGGATGGCCTCTAGAGGTCCCTTCCAACCCTAAGCATTCTATGATTCTATGATTCCTTTCTCTATTGCTCTACAAGTGTATTATGGCTTCCACAGTCCTACATAACTATCCAAATTGAGAGGTGGCATCTGTTGGGACAGTTACATGTTAGTAAATGTGCCTATATATATTCAAAGTGTTTATGGAAAAAATAGTACATAGCTTAAAAGAGCAAACATAGCTTCATGTTGTAGCACCTTAGACTTTCTGTGGGCTGCTCTACACTGATTTATATGTACCTCAAAATTTGATTCAAATAGTAGGTTATTCTTGCATTTGGGAGACATGTTGACAGAGATGCAAAACTGATATTAAACTGATCCTCTTTGTTACAATTGTAATTCTCACAGCACAAAGCTTTGGACAAGAGAATAAAATGTAATACAAAAAGCCCAGTCAAGGACCTGCTCCCCATAGGTAGCTTAGCCACATTCTTATTGACTTTAGTGGTATAGGACCAGACTCTAATAAATATAGACAGAGCTCATGGGTATACTCCTACTCTATTCCTATATTTTTGTAAGAAGTTCTATTCAAGCATTTCTTTATGAAGCAAGAGACCCGCAGTTTTAGCAGCACACTCTCCTATGAGCTCATGATCCATAACCCCTGCAGCTGAGTAGTTTCAGGTTTATTTCGGATGAAATAGGAAAGCTATTGCAATTTATTCCCTGCAATGAATGAAAACAGTAATAAGCTGAATGTCTTCATCTTTTATGCACCAACTCTACTTATTTGTGAGTTGGAATAATTACAATTATCAGTTGATGAGAGTAATCCTTACTCTGTTATTCATACTCTTATTCACTACTGTTTTTACTCAATACTTTTATAATCAGTATCCGCTGTAGCCAAGAGACAGCTTTTCACAAGGAAAAGAAAGCTTAGCACTTTTTTTTTTTTTTCTTAAGAAAGATGGGGACAAAACCCCCAAGCATATTTCATTAAAAAGAAACCTTAAACTTTATGTATTCCACACATTGTATGGAACTATTTCAGAGCTTTAGGTCATAAGTGACTTATTTCCATTAAAAGTAATGGTGTTATTCCTGGCGATGTGAGCTCGTGCAATTTTGCTTATGAGTAGAGATCTGCCTATACATATAAATCAGCCCCCACAGTTTCAAGCGAGCAGAGGAAGAGGAGGCTCATCTCTAACTTCTAAGCGATGCTGGCAATTTTGCGCTCTCCACTGCTGAGGTTTCCATTGTTGTTTTAGTTCTATTGAACTCGGGATTAAATTGGAGGAAGCAATTTTGCAGCCTGGCCTTGGGGACCTCGAAGACAAGGCTGTGGGGAGAGCAGCTCGTGACTAGGATGCAGTCTGGGAAATGCAGATTGGCCACAGCAGAGCGCGCTCAGCATCCCTCCTTTGTAACCTTCCTTCCTCACCCACCTCTCACTAGGGCCGGACTGGTGAAGAGCTGAAAGTCACCCTTCACTCAGTGCATTTGTAATGGCTTTTATTTTTAAGGAAACCCAAAATATAAACTCCCCAGGGTGCCAAGATAGACAGAGTCAGTCAACTTGTGTGAGGAACGAATCCATCCTGCTGTCTTCACCAAGGCTTAAAACAGAAAACGTCTGAAAAGAAAGTGTAGCATTTGGCTTTATGCCCAGAAAATAAGGCCCTCCTAAAGGTCACATGCTCACATAGAGGGGTCTTGTGGGGAAAGGACATGGAGGAAAATAAAGAAAATCCTTTCTGCAAGGTTAATTGACTAGAAGGTGAACTTCATACGAGGACAGTCCCCATGCTGAATGCCTCCGTGTTGTGATTTTGTTGGAGGGATTATGTGCTCCAAAGTGCAGCAGGAGCGAGTGCAAGACAGGAGAGCTGATTTTGGCTCCTACAAATGGCGGGCAGGGCTCAGTATCCACTGCAGGTTTCCTTTTCAGAAGCACTGGATATGTCTTTTGCACCTTCTACTGAGATGAGCAAGCATTACTAAGCACTATTAATCACTAGGCACCTTTGCAAATTAGAACATGCATATTTGTGACTAAATATGGACCTGAAGGGTATCTAATTTAAGACCATCAGTCCAGACCTTCTAGGGTATGTAGGCATCCACCTTCCACTGATTTTTAGTGAAAGTCTTGATACTCTTGAAGATCTGAACTCTCAACTTTAAGAAAAGAATTACAACAGCTTGACTATATCTCTATATAAGATCAGGTGCAGACTCTAGGTACTGTTTAGGGTAGATGGTTCACACGCAAGTGTTACATTGCCTAAAGGCACTGAAAGGAACTCTGAAAGCTTATCCTCCCATAATGCCTATTTTGGGGAGGTTTTGTATCTTTTGCTTGTTTGTTTGAAAAGTGGCACATCAGTGCATTGTTTTCATTTAAATAGTCATGCACTTTCCTTGAGTAATTTTCTTTTTTTGAAGCAGAATTTGGGCTGAAAATAGAGCTTTCCAAGAGAAAGCAGGCTGCTTTTCAAAGTAGCATGTGTTCTTGGCTAGCTGCTTTCTAATGTGGCAAAATGATGGGGAGCAGGGCAAGAGAAATAGTACGTCATGGCTTGTCAAGATAGGATCTTGACATGGGCTAACTTAACCTAACCTAACCTAAGGGGGTTCCCCAAACAGAGCTGAGCCTTGCCCACACGGCCTGGGCAAAGCAAGACCACATGGATATCCCTATGGATGTGAGTGTAGAAGCTGTCTACACACATAGGATAATACTTAAGTATAAGTAAGCCTTTTAACCACAAGGAGAATTAACACCACACAAGATGGGTTGCCAGGCTGTGAAAAGCCCGGCTCTGAAAGGAGGCATTTTGGATCCACATACAGCTCAGGAGAACAGTAACGGATTGTTATTCATAGTCTAGGACGACCTGGAGCTCCCAGCTGGGCTCAGGGCCTCATTTTGCTTGCTTGTCTCCATGTCCCTCTCCTCACACAACGCACTCTCTGCTAGTATCACAGCGACACCGAGAATCGTTTTGTGGCCAAAGCCAAATCCATGTGCAAACTGATCCTGGGCACACTCTTATCAGCCCCATAATATTTTCACTGATTTCAGGTTTCATCCTATCTGCAGGCTGATTAACAGGCTGTAAGGTCCGGTAATTATAACCCAATAAAAAAATAGTTCAACAGACCTCTTTTCTTTGCAAGGGTGGGGGAAGAAGAAATGGAAAAAGCATCAGCTCAAAATACTTCCTCTAAGGACCACATTAAAATTTATACATTAAAAAAGTAATATTATGTATCAAAATGAAGCCAAATCAGCAGTTTTGGCCTTGTTTCTCTAAGCAGAAGGCCTTTGCTTTCTGACTTCTCCTTGGCTGCCTTTCTAGCCTTGCAATTCACAGCTGCAATGTAGCGGAGCAGGTCCAATAATGCCATTTGTTTTCCACTTAAAAAAAAAAAAGAAAAAGAAAGAAGAAAAAGAGGGACATATAAATGGATCATAGAAGAAGGGGGCCATTAGCAGACATTTAGTCTGACCATTGCTGGAAGTGCAGATGGTTCAGAGGAACACAGCCAACTTGGCGTTTATATAAGTTATCTTGTATCTCACTCTTTTTTTCCTGCACTGGCACTCAGATTGATTAAGAGGTCAAATAAAGGCTGCTTCAGTGTGAGAGTGTGCATGATATATGACAAAAAATTCTATCTCACAGTTAAAGCTTTCTAAACAGCATAAAAGGCAAATCAATGTATAAACTAATTCTCAGCCTGTTTAAGTTTTTTCTTCCTGAAAGCCTTATGAATCGCTCTTTCTTTTTTTTAACTTTATTTTAAATAACCTAATGACAAATATTTAGAGAAGTGAAGAAAACCAGGCAAAACAGTGGAATGTGAACACAAGAAGGTGGAATAGGAAGGGCAGTTTTAACAAAGTAGGGGAAAAATTTAATAAGCATATTTTAATTATTTGGAAGACACAATAAATATTCCTCCACAGACCATCAAAAGAAAGTTACGTCTGAATGGTCTGTCAGTTCTAAGACATGGTGCTTCATGGTTGCCTTATCAGAGCCCTGACAAATGGCTCCTGGAAGCATAAGGAAGAGAAGCAAAAGCTAAGCTGTGAAGGTCTTGTTAATCAGTTGTCTTGTGTGAGAGCATCTTCCTATTTCTTTGGCCAACCTTTTGGCTCAGGTTTCCCGAGAGATTGCACTGTAGAGGTCCCCCCAAAAATGGGGACTCCATGGAAGACAATGGACATTGGACTGAGGCAAGATGCCCCCTCTCATTATGAAAGTTATGATCTTTATATGTTTTTAGACACCTAACAGTAAATCCACCTTGTTTTTTAGATATCTCCCTTTCAATTAATTTAGGAACTCAGGTTGTCTAAACACCTAAGCACTCATCCTAGCAAAAAAATAAACAAACAAACAAAACCCAAAACAATGAAATAAAAAACCTGAACATGCAGTCAGGGACATGCTTCATTCTTCTAAACTTTCTGAAAGCAGATCTTTCCTACTGAGGTTTAAGCATGTTAAATACATTCAGTATCTGCAAGCCAGGCAAAGTTTGGGGCCTTGTCAAAGGTGAATCTCACCCCTAAAAGCAGCTAAAGATTTGGGCCTGAGCTGAAGTTCAGGCCATCACATCACAAGCTGGGCTCTGCCTGTGCTTTTAATGCTTCATTTTCCCAAGTGCTGCAGGGATGACTACATAGAAAACAGATGGAGAGGTATTCCTGAGCATCTAAAGACAGGCAGAGCGGTTAGATCAGGTTCTGTAGACCCTGTTTGAATAGTTAATCACAGGAACATAGAGATGAAGAGAACCACATGGGTCACTAAGCCCAGGTCTCTGATATTTTCTCATTATGATTTACAGTCTGGATAGCATCAAGAGTATGCCAGGTGCTTCATATAGTCAAACAGTCTGACAAGCTGATATTTATTTTGAAGCCAAAGGAGGTCTGCTTGCTCTATGAATCAAAGTTGTTGTTTTTCTATTTCATTGCTAGGAGGTTGCTAATCATTTTGTTTTCTCTGCACTTTGTGGGATGATATTATGCTCACCTCTGTTACTGTTGGCCGTGCATCATATCCTGGTGTTTTAATTTAAGAACAATTGCCAAAGCTTTCTTCATAACTTTACTGAGTTGGATATCCTTAAAGGTGTTTTGCTTTGAGCTGTTCAGATATGCTTATCTATTCAGAGGATACTTGTCAAAAAAAAAAAAAGTGTTGGTCTATGCCTAAACACATATGTAAGCACACGTATAGATATTCACCAAATTTGTGCATATTTAAATACTTATTCATATATAATGTACATGATCCTTAAAAAATTGATGGATATTAAGAATGACCCAGATGCCTAAAGTGCCTGACTGTTTCTTTTCCAAACAAAAAACCCATAAGACTTTCCTGGAGGGGATTACTGATGCAACTTAATCACTCTGAATGTTCATAAAATAATTATTGGTAACCTATGGTTAAAACTGATAACCACAATTCATGTTGATAAAATGTGAGCTTATGTAGCAAAACCACATTGTTTTGTCTGCTTTAAGAAAAAGTCTTTCACAGAGACTGAAATATTGGAACAAGTTTCTCTGTAAATATCCTGGAGGAAGAAAGTTTAGATGATTTTAGCAGTATTTCTAGGACTGGATAAAGTGGATATTACTGAAGAGGTCCAATTTTGTTTGAAAGGTGCTTACGTAAGATTCAGATATGATAAGTAGGTATTTTAAGCTTGCTACTGACAGAAGTAGCATCTCATAAAGATCAGGATAAACATATCAATAAAAGGTATTATGGATTACTCTACACTACACCATTCATTTACTTTTTAAGATCTGATACAGCCAGATTATTAATTTTTAATAATGTGATAGCCCATGATAAGTTATTTATGAATATCCTCTTAATATAAAGTGTGAAAACTGAAGTTTTTGTTCGTTTGATTTGCATTTGAAAAGTTCCTTCTGATATATCAAATGCCAGAAGTGTTCATTGGGCTACTACTTCAGGTAATGAAATGTCTTTGAAATCTGGCTGAGATCAACAAATATATAAATCTGTGAAAACCGCTTTGTAGACACCAATATGAAAAGATTGCCTAGGCTACTGAAAATGGGCATGAAATGACAGAACTATCAACAGAATATAAAAATTCAGGTGCAGCAAGACATTTCTTGCAATGGGAGGATTTTCAGGAGTTGTTTTATGTTGCTAGTGTAAGAAAGTGTAAGATGAAAAATTTAAAGTTAATACTGCTTAGATATTAAATATTTCCACACTTGGATGTGACTAGAAAAAAACAAACATAAAATGCAAAAACCATTTAAGAAAATCCTTAAATAAAGTCCTGGAATATATGGCTGAAAATACAAGTCCAGGCACTTAAAGCAGAAATGATTTGCTGGACAATAAATTACAATAATGTGCCAAAATATGACAAAAGATCGGCGTGGTAGACATCTGTAGTGCATAAATATAAGAGCGAGCTGGACACAGTCTATTGTGCCAAGACTTTCAATACACAAGAAGAGGACACATTATTATAGGAAACAAAAGACATACAAAAACTTCAGAGGATGCCTGTTAACCCACCCTATAAGATGGGTAAGGATCTGTTACGGTGGGACAGGCTACTTAATGGATTATTGCTTAGCTTTTGAGAAATGCATACATATTCAGCCCATTAAGTAATGATGTACTACTAGCTTGCAAATGACAGGTTGTTCATTATAGGATTTCAGAGAAGTTAATAATCATGATAATGGACCGCAAGTCACAAGTGTCTCTTGTATATCACTTTTTCACTTTTATAGACAAGTATAAACTTATCACATCAAGCACTTGTAATACACAGTCAAGTGAGAGAATCAATTAAGCCGGTTGAAAGGATTATTGGTAAAAACAGAGGGAAAAGTTTATCCAGTGCACTGCCTTGCAATTCAGAGAGCTAGGGGAAGCAGAACAACAGCCTCACAGCCTGTATGCTACAGACTTCTGGAGGCAAAGACAACTGACTTTGAGGCAGCTTCCTCATAATAAAGTAACTCAATATATGGTGCTAAAATAGAAAAAAAAATACCAGAGAAAACACTAGTAGGAAGAAACTAACCTCTTGAGACCACAGACCCAAGCCACCATGAATTTTTGTTAAAGAGGGTAACAAAAGACCCGTTTTCTGAGGACAATCAGAATGATTGCCATCCACTGCCATTTGCTCACTCTCCTTTTCTCCCACCTCTGTGGAGTGAAAATCAGTTCTCATTTCTAATTACTCACAAGGTGAAGAAAATTGCATTATTCCTAACATTTGCCAAAGGAAATGAAGGGCATATTAATGGACTGCCACACTAAAAATGACCGTTAAGACTTTCAGCTGGACTCTGTACAAAAAGAGGCCACAGAAGTTCTTCGGAGATGCAAAGGAAGTGATAAATGATTCAAAAATGCCTAGTCTCATTGCAAAAGCAGCGGGAGCGAGCAACTCTGTCACTTTTGCTGGTGGTTAGTTCCTATGTTCAATTAACTTCACAGTTTAAAAATTCAGCTTTATTTCAAGATTAATATTATCCAGCTTTAAAATCTACACACTTGATCTTGGTATGTAGATGGCAAAAAAAAAAAAAGAAAAAAAAAAGAAAAAAAAGACCAGAAAGCTCCTCACAGTCATGCATATTTTCAATGTATAGTCACCTATAAAGTAATCAAAGGCCTTCCAGGCTTCTTGCTGGGAAGAGGAACAGGCTGAGTTCCCCCTATCTCCGCAGTGTACTCCTTTGATGCATTATACATAAAAATTGATAGCTTATAGGTACTTCCAGGTATCTCCCCAGCTTGTGCAGAGAGACAGGAAGCTCCAAAGGTTGACTACAGTAATGACCTCATGGCATTTTGAAGTCTAGATGATACACTACCATCCTGTCCTGCTAGACCCCTGGTTGCAAAGTAAATGAAGTAGCTAACATCGCATAGTGCTGCTTTTGCTTCCTCAGCCCCTGGGGTTGGTTACCTCCATATGGATGGGTTGGCTGTGCCTAAGCTTTGGAGTTATTTTGGAGCTTCTGCTACTAGGCTAGCAGACTAGGATGTTGCCCTAGCCCTCTCAGCAGAGCTTCCCATATGTGAGATAAGAACAGGAGGCCCAAGTGGATTTCACTTGTCAGAAAAGAGCCCCATCATGTTGCTTGCAGACTCATGGACCAACTTCAAGATTGCTGTCTTTAAGCAGTTGAACTAGGGAAATGTTTTAGACAGTTGCAGAAACATAAAAGGGAAAAGAGTTTTGCTCATCTACTAGTTTGCCCCGTTGCCATTAAATCTGCTACTGAAGAACCCTGCTACTAAATTCTTATATTAAAGCTATTCAAGTTCAGTGGCCTGCATTGTTACTGCTATCAATATAAATCAGTACTGTTTTCATATGAAGACTCTGATGCCCAATTTATTTCTTGCTTATGCTCTGGCTTTACGTGTAGGCTGAGATTGCCAAATCATGGACCCTCTCACAACTTAATTTTTAGTGAATCAAGAGTAACAAATGATCATACATAAATAGGAGCTTACTTCAATAATGCAACATAGTCTCTGATAACCACAGTTCAGTTCCTCTTCCTACATTCATGAGGAAGAAATAAATAGCAAGCAAAGTCCACTGAGTTATGCAAGCAATTATATCTATTTTTCTGAACATAATTAATCTGTTAATAACAACACAGCAATGCTACTATCACTGCTTGTAAACAGAGGCTGATGTTATTTTATAAAATAGCAAAGCCACCCATTGCTGTTGTCCATCATTTATCACTTGCCTAATAAATACCTCACTTACATTTAATAAATAATGTATTCAGGCTCACTGAAGTGATAATTCTTTAAATTAATTATTAAATTCATGCAAAAGGTTTTATTGCAAGTACTATTAAAGGAAATTTCTGCCTTTAATCTAAAGTGATTATTCATTATGTGCAGTAAAGGCTCCATTTGCATATTATTAGTAAAGTAACCTTTAGCCTTCCTGGCAACAATAAAGATGCATCTTAATGTTGCTGTGCATTAACGTTCTCAGTTAGCCTTCCAAAACTAAAGTGACAATAAACAATATATAATAAAGTCTTTGTTTATGGCCTTCTACCAGCTGGTTTTTTTTGATACTCCAAATATATTATAATGACAAAATGTCCAGTAAATGCATTACAGCAAGTTATTAAAAGGTGTTGCCTGCAGATGGTTAGATGATGGGAAACAGTAAAAGTGGAACCGATAAATGCCCTTGAGGTCTGAGCAGGAAGATCATCTCAAAAAGACTTTAGCAGAGCCTTCCCTTTGGTGGTCTCCTATGCACTGAGCTGCCTTGTACTTGCTGTTCTCCTTGCCTGTTACGCATCAAGACTGCTGGGAGTTGGCCATGTTCTTTAACAATTTTTAATTCCCCAGATGGTGCATTTTTTCTTCCTGTCTTGGGTGCTTGTCTGGCTCTCAGCACTAACATGAAGCATTCCCAATGCCAGCCTCATCTTCCCTGAAGGGTAGAGGGGAACAGACTGTATAACTGGGGAGATGGTGCTCAGAGACACAAGGGACCAAGGTTAAAAATCATCTAAGTTTCTCAGGAAATCTGAGACTCAACAGTAAAAGTTGTACATGGATGAGGACTACTTCATTCTTTTTGTGGAGGCATAACTCAAGTCAGGAGCACTTGTTAGGAAGGAAAGTCCCACAAATTTTCAATGAGACAAAACAGAGCAGCCTCTCCCCCTCTATCTCTCTTGCTTGCTCTCCTATTCTTCCTATGGAAATCCTTAAAAGGGGAATGGTCCAGGTTAGTAAGTCAAGAGGTTCTAATTCACCTTCAGTGAAGGTTACCAGGTAAGGACTGTAAACGGGCTATCTTGTGAACAAGTCCTTCTCCTGCAATACTGCATCACTCATGGAACTGAGCTGACAACCTCGTGCAAGCTGAGCACTAATCACAATTGATTCACATTTCTGCACAAAATTGCTCTTCAGAAGTCAATCCTTGAGTGGTTTGCATGTGTTCAGTCAGCCAGAAGAGACATGAACCAGCTGCATATGAATTCTATGAATTCTATGGATCTCCAGGTTCCAGGTCTGTGGCCCTTCCTTCTTGAAGCCTTCTAAGGAGACTTTAGCTATGTGTGCACTCTGGGTCTGACCTGAGCTGCAGGGAAACCCCTGCCTGATCCCCCATCTTTTCCTACAGAAACACCATCTTATAGGATCCAGCAGCTCCTTCCCTGCCCATGCACCTTAGGATCCTTGCACAGGGTATGCTGAGATGCCTCTCAACCTGACGCGGACACAGTGCATCCAAGCACACAGTGAGCAATGAGGAACATGGGAAAGAGCAGAGAGCACAAGTCAGTTGCCAGTATAAACAGTAGATGCAAATAAATAAATAAATAAATGCGAATAATTGAACAATCAAAGACTGTTAATTTATAGTCATTGCTTTCTTTGCTGCTAGTCTAGGTCTCAAGAATAGTGAGTTTTTATAATGGATATTCCTAACATAGTGTTTTATTTTCGCTATTCTTTCTGAAGTTTTCCCATAAAATGAACTCTAGAAAGACAAGACAGAACGAAATCTTAAACTGACCAGAGCCTGTCAAGGGGAAAGATATTCTTTGCTTGAGAGTGTGTCCCTTATCTTTGTCATTTCTGGTTTCCAGTACAAGCCAAGCACAGATTCCCTCACCTGCCAAATGCTTGGAAGTCAGATTTCTGAATAATGAAGTCACCAAACATATCCTAATGTGAAGTATGTATTTTTAAACATTAATCTGCCAAAGGAAAGGAGGTTCTGTTTTCCCATGAGTTAGCTAACAGGCAAGGTAGAATTTGTCCCACCAATAGTTAGGTTAGGTGTGTAGTCTTTGGTGTCTAATCATTTGTAGCCAAGAAAGAAAATCACTATAAAAAATCATTAAAAAAATAGTGACACAATGTATCCAAAGGTGCACAGTTGGGGAATAATTTTCCCCTTGCAGTGGCCCAGCTCTTTCCACCCAGTGTAGAGGGAACTTAGCACTTTATGCTGGGTGACTGAAATTGCTAGAGTTTAGTGAGATGAGTCTCACCAACTGAAAATGCAAGCAGGAAAAATGCAGTTGGAAGTTTACTATGCAGAAGCGGGTCAAGGTAAATCACGGGAAAGCCTCAGGATGCATATTAATTTATTAGTTCCCAGCTTTACCTAAATTAGCATGTTACATTTAGTTAATTACTATGAGTAAGCTACGGTGAAGTTCCCTTTTTTTCTCCCAGGAAACCGGACCAGTGTTGCTCCTTAGCCAAATTCTTGTAACAAATTTTGAGGCTGCGGGAAGGAGCTGCCTGATGGCCTTATCTCTGTTCCCAGATCTGCTTCCAAATTAAAGGCGTTTTCCTTGACAAGTGACTCACTAATTCCTGCAAAAGTGCAATATACATCAAATCTCTGCAGCCCGTGCTTTGTGATAAGAATTAATTCAGCATTTTATGGAGCCGGGCTCCCTTCCCCCCGCTACACATATTCACATCGCTAACACACAGACCTCTGGTTCACCTTTGAATCACTTATGTTCTCTTCACCATAGCAATCAGCTCAGTCCTACATAAAGTGTAAAGTGCTGACATTTTCAAGCAGCCTAATGTTTCTTGCAGTCATCTAGCAGTCTTTCAAATGCAGAATCCTAGATGCCCTTGCTTTCCTTAATCAGCTAGCAGTGAAAAAGAAAAATGGAATAATAATAAAAAAACCTCACCTATCCTCCTGTCCCTTTTCTCCCTGCAAATTTGCTGTCCATCCAAACCAGTCCCCCCACATCCCTCCCATTATACAGACGTGGTGAGGTCTCCAAACGCAAATATTGTAAACCCGAGCATAACTCGGCTGATTTACACTAAGGGAAATAAATTTAATTCAGTCAGCTTCTCATCATCTTACAGCTCCTTTAGGGCTAATCATCTGTATTAACTTTCTCCGGAGTCTTTCTAATGTCTAAGTGCCGCGGACTATTTTGTAGCCGAAATGCGTGTGGCAAGAGAGCAAATTGCCCCACAGTGGATTTCTTTTCTACAACAGTGGCTTTGCTATTAAAGAGAAAAGAATCAGGTTTACAGTGGTGTTGGTTTAAGACTTGGATGGCAGGTTATGCGGCTGAGTATTACACCCATTTGTAGTCAATTATTCTTTCTTGAAAAAGCTGTGCAGTATTTATGCACCCAGATGAACTTTTATGCCTATTCAAAAACCACAATGATCCCTTTGGTTTTAAAGAGAGGGATCTTTTTCTCAGCATCTCCATTTCTTGAATTACAAAATTTTAAGATAACCAGCTTGTTTTTTCAGATATATAATAAAAACAGTCTTCAGTAACAGGTCTTGAGCACTGATAAAAGGGTAGATGCACCTTTTATTGGGGCTGGCTGTGTATTCATATTCTTATTGTTCCATATGTTTATCCTGTAATTCTGAGTAAGGACTTTTCAGCTTTAAAATACTGCTGATAATATATACATATATTTCCCTTTACCATCTATTTAACATTCTTCTTGGTTTGTTTATACGTTTTTATATTGAGCTGTGAACTGCAGACTGCAGAAACCAGTGCAATTTATTCTACCTCTTCCTGTGGCTACCCTACTGGATTTCATCTTTGCTTTTTTTCCTCCATTGACGTATCTTATTACCCTTTCTGATCTTAATGGCCTCAATCACCATTGAGAATTGGACCCCCTAGAACAAAGCCTTGTTCCCTGGCCTTTTCTGTCCCGTTCATTCCGTGGTGTCAAGTGACACTGAGACCTTTCTGTGGTGTTCCACCCTCAGTACAAAATCTCTATATTTTCTATCTCAGAACTTGTCGCCTAGCCAGTTGGCTTCTTCCCTTAATCATGACAAGTGCATCCAGTTTCCTTCTTGCTTCTAGGCTCTAAGGGCAATAAGACCCTATTGGGCATTTACATGATCTTGAATCTCCTTTGGAGAAAGCCTCTCTCTTTGCTTTCTGTCTGAACTTATGTGGTGTCTGGGGAAATGAACCTCCTACTGTGGGCTAAAGGTAGATATGGTGAGCAGCACCTCTCAGATGTCATCAGTTTTCAAAGGGATAGAGCTGAGATATAAAATTTTCTTCCACAAAAAAAATGGAGGTTCCTTGTTTCACAAAGACAGAAGGCAAAGCCAGTGCAGAAGAGCTAGCTTCCTTCTGGCATTTGCCTGAAGTAAATGAAGTTTCTTATCTGCTTCCCAGTTTGGGTCTGGGGGTAACTTCACCTTCTTCTCTATTTCTCCTACTTGTGATGGGGGCAGCACGTTCACACAGGCCCCTCTAGCCTAGAAATGGAGTGACAAGGACTGGGACATCATTGAGATTAGCCACTCTGAGAAGGGGTTCAACCAGAGAGACGCTGTGTCTGCCCCAGCTTTCAATCAGCCCCTGCTTGTCCAGCTTTTTTTTTTTTTTTTTTTTGATTCTCCTTTCTTCCCTTTTGGTCCAGTGCTTATGATATGAACTAAAAATAGACCCAAGATATTGAAACAGTGACTTCTTTCAGTTGATTACCTAGCCACTTGACCAGTTTTTCTCTCTCAAATCAGAAAAAGAAAACACTTGAAAAAAATCTTAGTTATTAGAAAGTACAGTTTTTCATTGGAAAGTGGTAAAATTTCCAACCAGTTCTTGCCACAGCATTATTGATTAGAGCATACTGGTGCCAGAAGTTGCTATGGGCTAGCACCCCAGAATAACGGTCTCACTGTGTGTCCTCTCTCTCTCTAGAGGATGAATTGCAAAAGCAGACCAAGAGTTTGATTTTTCAGACAACAAACTAAACTTGTGGCTACTGGCATGGCATCATGCATGCCTGCCTTATTTCAGCCAGCAATCACTCTCCTTGCGTCTCCAGTTAGAAAAATAAAGAATTGAATGATAATCAAAGTTAATAAAATGAGTGAGGAATGTGGGGAGCAACTGTTTGGCTCAGACATGGTAGTATTGACTCGTCTGCAAAAGACTCATGCTAGTAATGGTAGGTTTGTGCTCTCTTTTTTTTTCCCCTGATGCAGATGTATAGCTTTTCTTCCTGCAATAACCAGCTGATGCAAGTGCTACTACAGATGCTGTTCCAGCTTTTTATAACTTGGGACACAGATTACTTCCTCTGGCATTGCTGTATGACTGAGCTTGTGAAAAAGAAAAAAAAAGAAAAAAGAAAAAAAAGAAGAAGAAAAAATACTTAATAGTTTTTATTTTTTATTACTTTCTACCCATTAGGTTCAGTCTATTTCAGTGGAAGGACTGAGTGGAAAAAGAAAGGCAGCAATAATTGTATAGCACTGTTCATATGCTTAGGGTGGAGGATTTTATTTTGCTAAGCCTTCCAGGAAAATAAACCTCGAACAAACAGGAGTGCTTTATAGAGGTATAAGGCTTTTTTGTTTCCAATTGATGATATTTTGGCTTGCTTTGATTTCTCCACTGCCTGTCTCCATCTTCACTCAGATGTATCATTCTGAGTAGTCTTGCTTCTTTTGGCTTCTTTGCCTATTGATTTAGCTAAATTAATAGTATATCCACCGGAATGTCTGGCTCCCTCTTCTATTTTTATTTGTTTCACTATTTAAAATTATGCCTTGTTTTGGATGGAATTTCTCTAGAGTAATGGAAAGAAAAGACAGGTGAAAATGGAAATCTGGGGATTAAACTGCTTTGCAGGAATCACTGGGGTATGAAGAAGGTCCAGAAAGAAGTCAGGAACAGTATTTTGCATGAACAAATATGTATTAGTATATACCACTATGCTGCTCTGTCTGGTATTTCTTGTTTTCAAACAGTGGCTATATACTTTTAGCCAGCAAGCATGTTCAGAGTGGGAGAATTAAGGAGGATGAGGCAGCCCATCTAATTTCTGAATCATCAGCAGAGTTGGAGAGCTTTTCTTTTCCCCGTGTGTCCATTAACTAAAAGGAGCCTACACCCTTAATTTTGGCACCTCAGTTAGTAGTAAAGGCTAGCTGGAAGGAATCCCAGTTTATGTTTTCCTTCCTTCCTTCCTTCCTTCCTTCCTTCCTTCCTTCCTTCCTTCCTTCCTTCCTTCCTTCCTTCCTTCCTTCCTTCCTTCCTTCCTTCCTTCCTTCCTTCCTTCCTTCCTTCCTTCCTTCCTTCCTTCCTTCCTTCCTTCCTTCCTTCCTTCCTTCCTTCCTTCCTTCCTTCCTTCCTTCCTTCCTTCCTTCCTTCCTTCCTTCCTTCCTTCCTTCCTTCCTTCCTTCCTTCCTTCCTTCCTTTCCCTCTTTCCTTCCTTTCCCTCTTTCCTTCTTTCTTTCCCTACTTAAAAGAACATGTCTCCTGCCCCTGTACAAACAGTATCATGAGGGACTTAAATGTGTTGAAAATGAGGTGTAACAGGGACATCGTAAAATTCCTGTCAAGCATCATTATCACTAGGAAGCAAATAGCTAAACCACGGCTAATTGCACTACCTTATCCTTAGCCTTCAAACTGACTGGAAATTTGTATTGAGGGCAGGGATCTGATTTGGAATCAGAAAAAAAAAATCTGCTCCACATCACATTTCCTTCTCTTAGCTCTTCCTTTAATCTTTCTAAGTAATTATCTACCTACCATGAAGAAGGCTGGTTCCTGCACTCCTGACCTCTAGCCCAAAATCTTGCATTCAGCCACTCTGACACTGGATCTGCATATTTTCAGTGTTTATGATGTTAACACTTCACTGCTAGGACCATGGGTCCCATTGCAGATAGGAATTATGTCATTCTGTAAATGAATGTCACTCATTCAATAACCTGGGAAGATTTTGCCAGCCCGGGAGTGGGGGGTGGGATACAAAAAAAGGAAAGCTAACATGTTTAACTCCTTTCTCAAGACCACCCTGTTATGTTTAGCAGAATATAAAGTGTTGAAATCTTTGGTGCTTTTTCTGATCCATTTTTGTAGGAATATAGAGTACCCCAGTTTCCATCCTGTGAGCCTATGAGTCTGTGATTCTGTGACCAGTGTAACCACTGACTGTAGTAGTTTTATATGTTTTCCTTTCCAAATGTTTTATTAATGGTATATGCATATATATATATTTATCTGTGTAAATCTCTTGTCTTTATATCAGAGTCTCTATTCCTTCTTGGTTGGCTTCGTCACTTCTTTTTGCGTGTAGCAATCTGTTACTTTACAGAGATGGGTACTGACTTCTTTGACTACAGAAATACCAATACTGATAACAGATAAATTATTGGAACCTCTCTAGAAAGCACAATCTGTCCTTCCCGCCTTTAAACTTTGGCTGTTGAATTCAGCAAGTTCATTCTGGTCCTTGCATCTGATGTTCCCAACCAAGAGAGCTCTAAGGGAAACAAATTGTATACCAGAGCTGGTAAAGTATTTTCTAGAAGCACAGGAAAATGCTGATTCAGTCATAATGTAGTGAATCTTGCGTACATTTTGACTTTGCTGGGCATTGTCCAGCTGGCACTCAGACCAGGTGGGATTGAAGGTAAGTTGTAGGTTTCATGGAATTACTAAAGCACCAACCTGAACAGCAGCCAAGTTTTATGAGACCCAGGTATATTGGGTTATTAGGCAATAGTGTTGGGAAGCCATCCTTTAAGGCAGGTGGCTAAGAATATGGCATTAGATTTGCATTCCTTTGGAATTAGATTTTTCAAAATGCATTTCTTACAAAGCATTGGATTCTGATATGGGCTGAAGTTACGTTATTATGTTTACTATAATGTCTTTAGTTTGTGCTTTGAGAAGAGGTTGGTATTTCTGGAATAAGCATGGGTCTGTGGGGGATTTGGTCTTTAAACCCATAGGACTAAACCTGAATGGCCTGCAAGAGAGCAGAAAACAGTCCATCATCTCTAGATATGACTCTTACAGAATCCTGATGTCAGGCTGAATCAGTCAACTGAATTACCATTAGTAATATCAGCAACCATAACCCTTTTGATTTCTGGCATTTCTATAATGAGTTTGTTACACCATTTTAAAGCAAAATTTAGTGGAAAGAGAGTAGTGGCTCATTTTCTATTAAAGACCTCTTTGTCTTGTAGCACAGATGGAGTTCATAGAGACACCTAGCGTTGCTTCAAAATACGAAAGATTATTGTGAATAGGGCATCAGATTATAGAAAATACTGGTTAGAAAAATTACATTATCATATTTTTATATGGAAGTTATTTTCCAAGCAAATGTTGCCTGTTTGGAGAAGTTGAAAACAACTCTAAATACATCCTTCTGTATGTCACAGAACAAAACAATTTTAAAGTTTAAAACCCATTATTTTAGAAGAGCTATTTATTTCAAGTAGGTGGCAATTTTCTTCCCCTCCCCCAACCCACAGATTTTAGTAGCTATTCACCTCTAGCAATTTTCATCTAGCCTGTTCTTTAGAAACCAATTGCAACCTTTAAAGTAGTCATCTATTTCCAAAGGAAATCTTCACGTCCTGCTCTTTAAGCCATTTTTTCAAACTCTTAATAAATTGTTTCAGGTTGTGGAGTTAGTAATGACACTGAATAGTGGAGGGCTTTCATGAAACATTCTGCACCTCAATTCTCTTCTCGCCTTTCTTTTGTCCAATGCTCCTTGCATTTTTGCAGAATTTCAACAATCGCTCTCTCAAAAGGAACAGATGCCTTTATTCTCCCACAACAGAATTTGGGAAATTTGCCAGATAAATGGGGATGAGGGGGAACGTGTAAACAGGGTCAGCTGAAGCGGTATTGGATCTCGAAAGAGCAGTAAATACTTAGCTCTTGCAAAGTACTTTTCTTGGCAAGAATAATCTCTCCCAGGGAAGAAAGAAGAAATCAGAGGGTGACTTTATGTTACTGAATTTGCCTCCTGCTGCTGCCTTACAATCATTGCCTACAATGAACTGGAAGCTTTTTGAGAGCTAGGTTGGGTATCACACCACAGCAGTGAGCTCTGCAGGCAAACGCCTTGCGTAAGAGATGGAGATGAGAGGCTGCCCCAAGGCATAGGGAATCAGGATCCATACACTTGCAAGTCTGCCCAAGAGCCTGGCTGAGACTCTGGAAGAAATCTCCATGTCTCCTGGGAGAGAAAAGTGCTTGGAGGATGTAGCTTGGGGGATTACTTCCTTTCCTGGTGGATTGCCCACAAAATTGGGGAAAGAAGAGAGAATTCCTCAGGCTGCATTTAACTGAAAATTTGTGCAATTCTAATGGCAATTTGTATGGTGGCATAGTTTGGACAGTTACAAAATGCTACATAAGATGAGTGAAATCTGTACAAGGATGACTGTGTCCTGAGTCCTAGGATATAGGAGTGCTGCAAGAGAAGTAGGTGTCCCGAAAAAACCTTTGCTGTCAAGTTGGTAGTCAAAAGGATATAAGTTCCTGCTGTTATAGCTAAGAGGGTAAATGCAATCTTGAACAGATCTAAGCAGAGGAATCATCAAATAACAGTAGGGAAGTAATATTTCTCAGTGTATTATGAGACTGTTAGTGGAAAATGGTATCCTGGTGCTGGTTTGCACACTTCAAAAGGGGATGAGGATGAATCAGAAAGCATTCAGATAAGATTTACAAGCCTGATTTAGTGTCTGAAAAACCTGTCTCACAGTGAAAAATTTAAGAAGTTCAATCTATTTAACTTATCCAGGAGCAGATTAAGAGGTGAATTGATTATAGTCTACAAATATCTACATTGGGAAAGGATTTCAGAAAGCAGACAATTCTTTAATTTAGCAGAGCAAAGCTTAATGAGATTTGGTAGTTAGAGACAAAGGTACTGTGAACTCAGAGTAGATCTGTGGCATACATTTTTGACTGTGAAGATAATTAACCATTGGAGCAGTTTAACTGAGTATACGGAGGACTCTCCGTCACTTGGAAACGAGCTAAAGATAAACTATTATTTAAAATGAATTAAGTGCTTGGTGCAGGCATAGCTAGGAAGGTTTTGTGGTATCTGATGTGATATGCACATTAGATTAGATAGCTATGATGTTGCCTTCTAAATTATAATTCTTCATTAATTATTTCTGTATGGAAGGGATACTTCTTAAGGAAGGGCAGAATTTACTCTGAAGACCGCAATTAAGAATACTACTTTATCACGTATTTAATTCTACTGGAACATAAATGAGCTATAAAATTTAAAAGGCTTTAAGAAATAAAATGCTCTGCAGATCTCAGGGTTTGGCATTTCTACCCTGAATAGCCACTGCTTACAGATTAATCCTCTCAGTTTTTATTCTTCATCACCCATCCAAAAACAACCTCTACAGAACTTTATCTTTAAAAATAGTAATATGAGAAAACACTCTTCTCTTCCTTTGCTATGCTCTGGGATCAAAACCCCCCTCCCCTCTGACCCGAGAGGACAAAAGCAGTGTCAGAAAGCAAAGCAAGATAATTAGGACATGCTCTGTTTTTGCAAAGCAGTCCTTAAAAACCTCATTGGTAACATGCAGCAATCACAACTTTGTCATTGTACCCGTCAACTTGTCTCTAAGGAAGCTAGTTTTGTAAGTTTGCAAAATTCATTGATAAAAAACACACATGGATAGAGGAGTGAATTAAGAAAAAAAAAAAAAAGAAAAAGCTACCACCTAACGATTCACTAAAGGGGGAAGAAACGGAGGTTTGCATGTGAGTTCTGCATCACACCACTTGTGGAGGCTTTTGGTCAAGCACACCCACACAAGGAAGGGTATGTTATGACCTTAGTTCCTTGGAGATCTGATGGTGAACCAGCTGTGCTTGATGTTATACAGGAGCAGAATAAAAATATGGTTCCTGCTCAAGGGGGATTACATTATATTTGGAAAAGAAGAGATAGGAGTTAGTCAGACACAGACACAGGGAAGCTGTGAGACAGTCATACAAAAGAGTTAGCCACTGTCACAATTTTCTGCCAGGTAAGTCATTACAGAAAAATGTTTGTGCAGGTAAAGAAAATGTGTTGGTTTCTAAAAGCAGGATAAAATAATGTGGAAGCAAACACTCTTTCACATAATACCTCCCCAAGAGGAAAGCAGTGCAGAAAATATATGAAGCTTTAAGAAGACTCTGCAAACGATCCTGGTAATAGCAGAACAGAGGGTTTCACTGCAGTACCAGAAAAAACTGAAAAGACAATGTGAAAATACAAACTGCTACAGGCTACTTTCAAACCCTCTGTAATTCTTTGGACCTGTCAGCAAATATACTGAATAAAAGTGAAATAGTGTGTCTCAAGGAAATGAGAGAGTTCATATACACAAATGTGTAATCCTTCAAAAGATTTTTGCAGATCTAAAATAGGTTCCCTATTCCAAAAGGAAGATACTGGGATCAGTCATATCTCAAAATCAAAATAAATGCTTTGGTTGTGACCACATAAAATATAGGATGAGGAGGAGGTAAAGGAAAAATGAAGGCAATGATGCCAGAAAGGCTGATGTATTCAATGCATTATTCTCTTTAGAAGGTAAAATGTGAACTACACTTATCAAGTTCGTTTTCACAAAGGGAAGTCTTTGGGAGAACCCTAGACTCTAGGAGTTTGTGAAATACTCCAAGAGAAAAGACAACCACAGTGGAAACGATCTGGTGCCATTAGGCTCATGGAGTATATAATTTCCCTTGGATTGGGATGTTTGCTGTAGGATGTTCAATCTCTATAAGAATATACAGACGTCCTTGTTTCCCTAGGCAGCTTTGTAAGCCTTTGTCTTTGAGCTGTTCTCATTTGTTGTGGTTTTGACCTCCTGTGGTGGGTTGAACTTCTGTCTGGAACACAGAGATTCAATTTGCCACAAAACCAACATGAAAAGCCATTTGGGGCTTGTGTGGCTGAATGACTCAGTACCCAAAAGTCTGTTTATCACTGCGTTTGGGGCAAAGTCAACTTTTTGTCTTGTGATTATGAAAGCAGATTCCCATGAGGTCTTACAGAAAGCTGTGGTGCATTCCTGATCCCTATTTGGCAGCCAAGAGCAAATAAACCACACTTGATCTTCCTAAAAAAAAACGTAATTAGGATAAATTAAGTAACTCGAAGCCATGAAACAATAGCTGAACAGAGCCGCTGGTGATCTGTGAGCTGGAGTCTAGAGCTTTACTCCTCTCTGCAACATGGCAAGTCCCATGGGTAGCTCTTCATAAGGTAAATAGGAGTGATGAGCATAATTTCCCTTGCCGCCTTCTTGCTTTTTTATGCCTGTTTTGCTTGTTTAAATTATTAAATCTTTAGGGAAGATATAGTCCTCAGTATAGCACCCACCACCCCTGGGGCATCATGATTGGATGCTGAATGGTTCAACAGTTTCAATGAACTGCAAACTCAACATGTTTTTGCAAATAACAAATTTGAGAGAGAATGCCTGAAAATTATCTGGAAATGATTCATTTTAGATTGAACTATTTTTTAATTGCAAATTATCCATAATATTCTGTTGATAATAGTATTTTCATACCTCTGTCACAGTATATTCAAGCTAAAATTGTGAATTTCTTATCTGCAGAAATCCATGTCAAATATAGAAGTCTAAGTCTTCTGATCCCCTCCTCCCCTGCAAACTCTTAAGGAAACCAGTTTTCCAGTATCCGGCATACAAGATTCATTCTTGATAAATCAGTATTTCCAAGGGGAATAGGTTAGTTACTCAACAAGTTCCCAACCAGTTCTAGCAAGAACTGGCAAATGTCACAATTTGACAAAAACTTGCTATTTGTTACGGCATTTCCCCTTCCACTGAGGCACCTCTGGACACCCGGTCTTGACTTTCAGTGGCTCTTCCGTCTGCTGACATCAAAACCTCCCCTAAGGAAACACCTGCCTGAGCTTCTCTGCTTGGGAAGGGCAGTGGGAACTTTCTCATGGTGCAATGGGATAGTTTGGACAGGGAAAGATTTTCACCAGCTCTTCAACTTTCCTTCCCTCCTCCTGCCCTGCTCAAGGGCCAAGGTCTTGGAATACAAAGTCCACAGATGGAGTTAAGCATTTTGCAACCCAGCTGTAGCTGCTGGCAATGGAAACTCAAAGCCCATCCTCACTCAAGAAGCATCTGTAACGGATGCAAGGAAATTAGCAAGGAAATGACTCAGACTAACAATGTGGTCACACATCCATCAGTCAGTTATCTTTTAAAAAAGCCACCATGCAGTCAGGCCATTTATGTACCCACAGTGATAGAAAACGGCGCAGGCCCTGTTCTGACATAGTAGCTATGATGGTCAAAATGCAGACAGAACAGCAGAAACTATTTGAAGTTTCTCAGAGGCACAAAGGTTGTGAAGAGACAAATTTCTACTGAAATCTGATGGAAGCCAGACATTAGCTTTTATTCATCCTATTGAAAATTCCCCTGGGATTTGAAATTTTTGTGTAACTGATTATACTTTTACGTTTATAAGAGGAGACTGGGAAGCTGATTCATCGAAGAAGGTAGGACCGTAAGAGAGAAATCCTGAGGAACTGGCTAGGTAATTAGACCATTTAGACTATAGCCTTTATGTGTAAATGTTCTGCAAGTTATGTACATGTATGCTGCACATTGCAGGAGATAGCAGATGATGAAGTCAGATATTAAGATGAAACAAAAGGAAGTTTTTACAGAACACACCATTGCATTGCTGAGCTTGTGGCCAGAGGATGTGGTGAAGACTAGAATATAAAGTGTTCCAACCACGTATGCTTTCAGCTAATCCTACAAATCCTTTCAGTAGAGAAGCATAGTTTCAGTTCAAGGGCTGGTTTGTGCTGAATACCTTTATCTTCTGCTTTTTGGGGGGAAAGCAGTAATTTTTTCTATATTACTTACTCTGTTAATAGCTATTTTGAGGTGCTCTCTCTCTTTCTCCCTGGAAAATAAATCTTGGTGTTCAGATTGTGGATCTTAAGAGAGAGGATTGCCCATGTGCTGCTTACCCACCTCTATACTAAGCTGTTGGGTAGAAAATAAACAACCAAGCTCACCCAACATGATGCGCCCATATAGCAAGTATTTGCAGTACAGATTTCTCCTACACTAGGAAGCTGACCTGCAAGGCCCTCACATCTGCTACTGCTCAGCAGATGAGCAACAGTATATCAGTCATCCTCCCATCAGCTATGCTTTGACCTTGCTGGTGACTTCCCAGATGGATATTTTGTCAGTTCATACTGACGCATGCTTTCCTGAAGGCTTTTGCTCCTAGCCTTGTTCCCTTCAGTGAAAGCCATGACGTATGCTTAATACAAGAAAAAAAACACAATATGATTTGATAATTTGGGCATCTTAAATTGAGAATATGTTTACCCTAAAATCAGATTACTATCAAGAAAGTGAAGATAAAGCTACCAGTTCAGGCTTAGCTTTCTGGAAGTTGGAGAGATGACTCTGGATTCTGGATTCATACTAGCAAAACTGGCAATGCAGGATGACCCTAATGCTCTTTTCCAAGCTCAGCATGGGCTCATGTCAGAACACTGCTTTCCTCTTGAATATCTCATTTTTACTCAAGGTGGCATAGCACTTCCTATCTAAAAATAGCTCCATTTAAAATAGTAGTGACAAAAAAGTCCTACAAGTCTGTCCTACAAGAAGGTGTTCGTCACTTCTGAGCATTTGGAAACATTTGGGAAAGTGTAAAGGTCTAGTCATTGTTGCAGATTGGAAATCAATATATTTTTAATGTTATTCCATTCTCTTTAGTAATCTAACTAAAAATCAGTTATCTATAAATCTCACAAGAAAGCAAAATTCAAGAAAACAAGGCTTAGGATGAAGTACTTCAGTGCAATGAAATAAATTCAGATAAACACTTGTCGCTCCTACTTCTTAACTTGTTTTCTCAGTAAAAAATATTCACTTAAAATTAGGTCACTGTCTAAGCATTTCATTAACATAGAGTTCTTGTGATGTATTTAGTTTATTAGCCTTTCATGTCTTTGTGTCTTCTGTACAGTTTTAAATATGCATTTTTAGCTTCCCTTCCAGACATACCATCTACTCAAATCCATTTTGCTCAAGAGCCACTGCCAGACACTGTCATGGAACTATCTTTCAAATAATTTCTCCAGAGTTGCTACTGCCAATGCAAACAACCTGCTTTCAAGAAGGTCATGACACTGCACATGGACTGTAAAACAGCTAAGAAAATGAAATGGCTTTGCAACAACAATAACAAATAATCCAAGATTTTTAAATCTGGCTGAGAATTCCGATACAAATTTTCCTTGTCCTTCGTCTGACAAGAGAAAATGGGTGTCATTTCATTTGCATTCCTATGGTCAGCATTTCTAATAATCTTTGCAATGACAATAGAAGGAAATCTTATAAATTCCTGGAAGTTTTTGTCTCCAAAGCTCTGCATTACTCTCAAGACTGCTGTGTTCTTGGCTGACACTGTAGGCTGATAGTGCCTTGTGTCTGACATATAATGTAGAGGCTGCAAAAAGTGTGTTTCTGCAGATCTAACTAGAGAGTCCAGCATGAAGCTAACCCAAGATTGTTGTCACTATTGTAAAATCATGTCAGAAATACCAGTAAAGTCAAACTGAGTCATCTGAGTCTAGGAAGTGCCTCAGATGATAAAACCTCTCTCCTTCTGGAAGGAAGTGACTTACCACTCTTAGGCTAGGGTTTGAATTTGGTTACGTTGGAATTTTGCATGTGGGTTTTGTGAGTTTTTATCTGCTAATGGAGGAAAGCCACACAGCTGCCCAATGTCATTGAGTTCCTTCTGTTTGTTCTGGGAATAGGAAGTGAATCGCCTTCTTGACCAGATGCTGCCCATCACTAACAGAAAAAAAAAAAAGAGAAAAAAAAAAGAAAAAAAGCTATCACAATTACCTTAATTGGTAATCGAAAAGGCCACATTTGAATGGGAGAGGAAACCCGTTTCTGGTCATTTGCATTGCCTTTCCTGCACTGAAAGAACATTTTCCTTACTCTGTTCTGAGGGCTACTTGATCTGAAGACACCGCTAGGAATTTTATCTCCAAATATTTTTTTTCAGCCTGTTTCTTAAAATTTAAGGAAGAAAGCAGATCTTTAAGGCTAGTATATTAGTACCTAATTTGCTGGTGGAATTGCAATGACTTAGCAAGAAAGATAAAGAACTGTATTCAGCCAACATTCCCATACGATATACCCCCAAAATTCATATAATGCCCAGCTGAGGCTCCTGGCCATGGATACCTTACTGTTGTCTTCAGTGTGGTTGTGTGGCTTTCTGAAGAAAGAGGGTGCATGAGCAAGGACTACTATGGTAGATACACTTGCTCCCTCGTTAACTACGCTGTTAAAGGACTTAATTCCGGTGTATCTTCTATAAATGATTTTTCATTCAAAAATTTCCTTCTCCTGTCGTAAGAACTGAGGATAGATTGAAAGATAAAAAAAAAAAGTGACAAACTCTTGCAGATGACTCCTCTTCTACCAGAACACTAATAATAGTAAAATAAACCCAATTTCTTTATTAAATCAGGGATTTGTGAGAAGTGATGAAGAGGAAAGCATTCTTAATCAGGAAAGAACAAACTGGACATTTACTGTTCACAAATAGTATCCAGAGACCTGCATCTCAGGAGATGCAAAGTATTTAAAGAGGCCTATCGTGCAATCCAGTGAAATTAAATAATATAATCTGACATGTTGCATGGCAAAGACAGACAACACTACTTCATTATTCCTAGATTAAGACAAATAACTTGACCAAAGCATTTCCAGCAAATTCTTGATCTTGATTTGAAGACTTCCAGCAAAAGATTCGTCTAACTGAATATTGATGGCTGCAATTGCGTGTCTACATCTCAGCAAGCCACCCTGGCCTCCCTTGAAAGTAATGGATAAAAATAGACATTTATAGGGCACATCTCATCCTACAATAAACATTCAAAACACGTTAAAGAAATAGTGTCTGCTCTTCTAACAGTGCTCCTCTCAAGGCAATGGCAGTTTTTTAAACAACTCAAAGTAAGCTTTGATTTGAGTCCTATAATACAACAAACCACAATTTGAAAAAATAGGTAAAGGTAAATCCATAAATTACTACAGTGAATCCTACTATTAGAGAAAGAAAGAAAGAAAGAAAGGAAGGAAGTGAGAAAGAAAGAAAGAAAGAAAGAAAGAAAGAAAGAAAGAAAGGAAGGAAGTGAGAAAGAAAGAAAGAAAGAAAGAAAGAAAGAAAGAAAGAAAGAAAGAAAGAAAGAAAGAAAGAAAGAAAGAAAGAAAGAAAGAAAGAAAGAAAGAAAGAAAGAAAGAAAGAAAGAAAGAAAGAAAGAAAGAAAGAAAGAAAGAAAGAAAGAGAGAAAGAAAGAAAGAAAGAAAGAAAGAAACAACTTTGCTGTTGTTCTTTTGTAAACTTACTTACGAAGCTCTTTCCTATCAGATGGATTTGGGCATTTAAATCAATGCATTTAAAAATGCCTTATTGTAGCATTTAAAATATGAGGGTTGCATTAGAATTTTCTGCATACAGAAAATTTCTGTACCAAAAGCCTAGGATATTACTTCTTCTGGAATAAAAAAAATAATATTCCCGCTTATGTGTATGGTCTGAAGTTTAGCTATGATGTAACCATTATATAAAAATTACTGGAGTAATTTACACAGATCACTAATCTCTCACACATACTAATCTTTCCCTCTGAAACTATAAATTAGAAATGTAGTTAAATTCCCATATTTTCTTTAAAATGTAGGTGCACAGGAATAAGTTCAAACTCATAGGAAATCCTTTCAACTTTTTGAAGGTCCAGGTGTGTAGCCTGCAAATTTTTCCCAAAAATATAAGTATAAATCAGGGGAAAGAATCAGAGTGGGGCTCTGGCTTTAAAAATTTCTTCTTTTTTTCTTTATTTTTTAACAAAGAAGCTTTATTTCCCACAAGTGATTTGACAGTTAAAACGCACATTTCATTTACAGTGCTGTAATATGTTATATGCGCATACAGACACAGTCTGTCATTTTACATATGGGTTTTGTGGGGTTACAATAGCCATAAAAAAAATCAACCTCCAATTTTGCTGAGAAAGAAAGGAGCAGGGCTTTTTTGCAAAGTTTCTTCTCGTGCAGCACCACGGTCTTGTGCCTGTGTTGTCTCAATGGTTAATTTCAATTCGGGGAGTTGATTAACTTTGACTCCTAGCATAAAAGGCCGTGACCAATTATTATGCAGAAAATTCCTGCTGTTTAGCCAAAGACTGTACGGAGCAACCCCGCGCTTGATGTGCCTGTGATAAACGTTCACACGACAAGGTTATTTGGTGTACAGCCGCTGGAGGGGTTGTCATAGCAACCTGCGCACAATGCCCATAAATCTGATGGGCAGTTATCCTTGCTGCGTATGCAAAAAAATAATAAATAAATAAATAAATAAACAAACAAATAAAGCCCACAACGCCAGCTCAAGCAGTTTAATTCAAACCTTGACTGTCACGCACACACACACACGCAAAAAAGAAATAAATAAAAGTGTGGGGGAGGAATAATGAATTCTAGGGTAATAGACTTCTTCAGATTATATTCCTTCTCAAGAAGAGTACTCCAAGAGCTGAGACAACCTCTCCAAAGCCAAAAAGACTTTTAAGATAATCATTATTGTAGGAAGTGCAGGTCATCATTAATACTGAGCAAGAGGAAAAAAAGAGCCCTCTTGAAAAATCTCAGCTCAAGTTTATTGATTATTTTACATTGCTCAGGCAAAAAACTGACTGTAAGTGGAAAAAAATTCAAAAAAAACCACATTTTTTTTTTGCTTTTCTTTTCCAGAAATGCTGAGATGAAATCTTGGAATCACTTGTCAAGTAGGATATGATAAAGTGTCCTCCTTTCCATACAAATGTCACCAGGATAAGGAGAATCTATCTTTCCCTGCAGTTCTGTCCCATTTGAACAGAGCAGAAAAACGAAGAGAAAAGTGAAATACTCTTCTTTTTAGAAGGGCATAAATGTTAGTTTGGAGGTGGAGAAGCAGGATAAAAGGAGTTTAAGCACCAATGTGCAAAAACCTTCTGTTTGAGCAAATTGCTTAAGTTATGTGCCTTGGTGCCCCTCCCTGTACAGCAGGTCTTGCAAATAACTTCTCCCCATTTAGAAAGAAGTAGTTCTGTGGAAGATGGGGATTTTAGAGTTAGCAGAGAGTAAAAGAAGAGCTCTGGACCTTTCCCTGCAGCACTGAGGAGAGACCAGCTGGAGATCTTCCCATGCTGATGGCCGCCTAGCCCATACAAGGCTGCAGCTGCATTAAATAAATGGGCATAAAGGAGCTGCAAAAGCAGTAGCTTTGTCTTGTTTCTTCACCCAGAGTGGTGCAAAGCAAACACATGCACAAGAGAGTGTGATGAGAAAGATATCAACGCATTTGGGAATCTCCTCTGGAAGATGCAGAGATTTATTGTCACTTCCAGCTGCACAAGCATTCATGATTCGACAGCCCTGAGCATAAGCAGAGCAATAAGCTCCCAGATGCAGAACAGGAAGGTATCTCAGTCAGGATCACCTTCCTGCTCCAGTGTCTGGACCTTCCACAAAGGGCTGCTGCAATAAGAACAAAAATTGCTTTTAAATATGGAGTTCCCTTCCAAGTTTACTAGGTTGTAAACATATCATCCCAGATAAAACTCAAAAATATAGACTAAATTGCAAAATGAAGAACAAAGTGTCAAAGCTACTGGAAAGAAGGGGTGTGTCCTGGAAAAGACACTTCAAAAAAGTGGTTCATCTTGGCCTAATATGAGTATGCTCTACAGTGAGATGATCACTCTTTGGAAGAGCATATTTCTGTTGGCCTGCACAGAAGTTGAGGTCATTAACTAAAATTCAGATGTCTAAAGACCTAGAGAGGAGTAATCTCATCTTGTACGTGTTTATAGTGCAAATGCCTACATGTGAGCTGGATGAGCAGTATCTCACTCTATTCAGGAAGACTTTGTCAACAGAAATTAAGGAGAAATTAACTTCATCCTTCAGCTGATACTTACTTTCGGTTAGATAAATTGCTTCCTAACCTCTATAGACTCTTTTGAGTAGATCTCTGTTATAGCAGAAGTATAGATGACTACTTCATGTTTAGATTGCTTCATTGTGGACATCCAAAGCTAGGTGAAATGGATCATTTGTGAATATTCTTTCCTTTTCCATCCAGCACTGGAAACTCAGTGATATTCCCTGCATCTCAGACTCCTGTATTCTTTCTGCAATTTAACTAAGGTTTTCTTCATACAAAAAAAAAAAAAAAAAAAAATTGCAACGCTGCCCTCCAAAATGCCAAGTGGCTTTGGTGCCGTGCTTGCAGCGAAACAGGGTACTTCCACAGGGATTGTCACTTTGTATTGAGAAAACCTGCTGCTTTGCCACTGCCAGCAACTTTTAGAGAAAGAACCATGAAGTCTCAGTGCGTATGGTCTCACACAGTGTAATAAATGTGTCCCCTGGAGTGTGATCCAGCTCAGTTAGCTTTATGCATCCACCACACATATGCAAGATTGAAGCTGGCCATCCTGGGCTCCCTTTGTAGTCCATGGGGAAAGGTTGAAGAGAGAAAGCACTTTTGGGGCACAATTTATCTGACTTATTGTAGACCTATTTCAGGATGAAATGTGTCACATCCAGCCAGGGAGCCCAGAATGACTAACTCAGCAATAACCACCTATGTAGCAAAGATGGTCCAGGGACGATGACTTCAGTGCACAGTGTGCTGTAGCAACCTCATGGAAGATAAGCATGACAGAGCAAGAAAGAGAGCAGTTGTTCATTTCCAGAAAACTTATGTGAAGAACATAGTGTGGCAGTCAAACTCCTTTTTTTTTTTTTTTTTTCCTCTACTGGGAAGCTAAAAAGATCTTGTACCAATCAGTGATTCCTACACAGAGCTTGCAGGTTTTTCACTGTTTCATTTCTGAAGGCACTCTGGAGAAACAAGAAGTGGCTCCATCTTTTCCTGCCTTCCAAGGGAAAAATAAACACTTGATTATATGTGTCAGTGGGGACCCTTGAAGCAAGGGGAAGCAAGAAAAAAGCACTGCAATTTCTCACATTCTCTGTTTCTGCGTGGTGAGAGGAAGAACCAGCTCAGCTGCGTGTTCTGAGAGGATTCCATTGGAAAACTGCTCTGATGTGAAACTTCCAGGCAGCTGCAAGGGGATTCCTCAACCCAATGATCCCACATCTCACATCATGTCACGGGAGGACATGGTGAGGAGTGGAGCTTCTCTTACTGGGCATCACTATCCCCATTCATTGCATAGGTGCCAAAGACTGAAGACTGGCGCTTGCTGAATTCTCCTTCTCTGCTGTATCTGCAGAAGTGAAAGGTGAGATTAAAGAGAAGGCCACAGAAGGCCCCTGAGGGGAGATGTTAGCAAGAAACAACTTTTTTTTCACTTTCTAGCCAAAAAAAGTCTATTGACTACATTGGTTCATATTTCATCATCAAAGGGTTGCTCAGAAAAAACTACAGATGAAGGAGAGAAGCATGTTAAATTTAACATGAGGCATGTTAAGAAAACGACCAGATGAATAAGTGAAGCATCTTAAAACAATAAAATACAGGATGTCTGGACCAACAGCACATACCACTGGAGTCCTCCAAGTTCCTGTGTGGTGATCTGAAAATATCACTGATTTATAGGTTTGGCTTTTTTTTTTTTTTTTTAATAAGACATTAAGGTTTATTACCTCACTTGACAATGATTCACAATCATTCTAGAATGAAACAAGCTAAGAAAAAGAAAAAAACAAACAAACAAAAAAAAGAAATACTCTTCTTCAGTGATATGCTGACAGAACAAAAGAAAGTTAGAGCCAATCAGTTTTTTGTACTACTTTCTTTAAGTAACTGGAAGAAAATGGAATCAGATGGCAGTTTCTCTGCTTTTTTTCATAAGTCCCCAATATATGAAGAAGTGAATATAAATCTGCCCATCACTGGGGCCATGACAGAAATGTAAAACTGATGTTAGGTAAAAAAGTGAGAGCGAGCTTCATGTCGGGCAGGTATCCATGGCTGGAACCATCAGACATTGCTGTGTAATCCTTTTGATGATGATGGATAATTGTATCTTGGTTGATGTCCTGGTGGCACTGAAGTCAAGGGAAATGTTGTAATTACTTTCAGTAGGGCCAGATTTTTACCTCTTTATGGTTGGGTATATTCCCTCTAATCTGAAAAGATTTCGGCTACATGTTTTGCAAACTTGACCCCAGCTACAGGCACATGGATGGATTAACCTTTAGCAAGTCAAGTTGTCCTGACTTTAAAAAGCTGCAAACAGATGTCGCAGCCTCCAGAAGAGCCTTGGCTCAGCCCCAAGAATAGTGAATTTACCCCTTGAGTGAACTGGGGGCAGTTTTCTTGTGTGCTTTTAGTGCCCAGCCTGTTGGTTTCTCACGGTTCCTGACACGCAGCCAGCAGGTTTGAGCCCAGCTGTCGGGGTGCAGATTCACTCCTGGTTTATTTTTACTCAAGCTTTGTGTCTTTGCTCATGCATCCACAGCCTCAGGGATTGCTTGAACTGTAACTGCATCCCTTCCTCGGTTAAACTACTGAAAAAAAAAAAAAGAAAAAGAAAAAAGAAAAAAAGGGGGGAAAAGAAGGAAGCAACAGAAAATTAAGGGAGATTTTATTTGTCCAATTAGTAATAGAATTGTATTGCAAATTAGTCAAGGGACCAAAGAACTGTATTATGGCTCACATCATGGGTTCATGAAAGATCATAAAGAGGAAAGCCCCTTGTTTGATGGCATTGCCATCAAAATAGCATCTGATTGCATGGCAGCAGTACAGTGGACAAATCCAGATATTGAATCATCTAAGCTTTTCTTACAGCACTTTGTGCTGTTACTCATCCAAATAATAACAAGGTTCAGCTTGTGATTATTCTATAAGCGCAAATGGCTACAGGCACAACAGGGAAAGCCATGAAATGGAAAACAAACAAGCAAAGTAAAACTGAAAATCTATGAGCTGATCAATGTAGTGCTTTGAGAAAACAAGGAAGGATTTAAGTCCATAAATTAGACTGCAGAAAAAAATATGGGAGCTATGCAGAGAATAGCCCTTGAAATACTATTTTTGTTCGCCCCAGGTGGCTCACCTCATCACACAAGGTCCAAATGCTCCATGCCTGCTTGCTCCCCTTTAAACTTGAATTTGCCTCTGTGTGCCATTTTGACAGGCACTTCCCATGAGCAAACAAGTCCTGCTTGCATGAAATGAGGGATAAAGTAAATGTTAAGCTCACGCTAACTCTAGCCTTTGCGCTGCGCGCGGTACAGGATGACACAGCAGGGAATGGGATCACTAGGAATACACTCCTTCAAAGCTCTGACAGAGAGACGGGCAAACAAAACAGACACAGATCTCAATGCCACCTTCACAGCCAGGGCACTTGTTTAGTTTGAATTTGACAAGATGAAATTAAACTACACCCAGCTACTAAATCTGAAAAAAAAAAAACTTTTCTTTTTTACTTTCTTTCTTTTCTTTCTTCTTTTTTTTTTTTTTTTTAATAAATTATGCCTCGGGCAAGAATGAGCAGTCTAGGAGAAAAAAGGTTTATAATTTGTTTAAATTCTATAATCCACTTTATCTGGTGTATTTCCTAAATTATTATCTCATCTGGAATAGCTAGATCTATGCTGGTTACACAAGCCCCAGCTTTGATGAGTTGTGCTCAGTTAGTCAGGGTAAAGGAACCAGAGTTTGCAGCTTCCACACTCCCTAAAGCTGAACAACCCAGCACCCATTACAAATGGTCAGAGCTCACTATTGTTTCATGAAAGTTAAAAGGAAAAAAAGAAAATAACCAATATTGTGTTTAGTCTTGATTTCAAAGGATGACAGTCTGCTTCTGGACACCCTGGACTAGATTTCTATCTCCTAACTTCATTCTCAGTCAATGTGTCTCAGAGCAGAAAGGTTAAATATATTTTCAATAAATTATTCACTGAACAGCAGTTCTTACTGTTCTACTGAACACAAGTCCGAAAAATTCAGATAATATTTCCTAATGGATGAAAACGAGCAATTGAAAATATATGATGGGTTTCACAAGAAATTTCCTAGGGGGAAGGACTTCACCTTGAGATACATTTTCTCCTTAAATGCATAAAGGAGGGCAAGATTGCATGGTCCACCTTGGAGCTACATCAGATAAAGCAGAAGGAAATGCACTAAAAGGAGCAATATTTGCCTGACCTGGGGTTTTCTTTGTGACTTAGCCAGTCTTTAACATAAGTAATTTGGACACTACTTCAATGATGCATCTTTCAGCTGCATTTCAGCCTGAAGTCACAACATACTTGAGTATAACCATCATAAAACCTACCACAAGGCATTTACTTTGCTTTATTCTTGCACACCATGAAAGAAAGAGGAGTTCAAAAAGAGCTCTGACAGGACTCCTGCAATAGCACCACATAGCTGCTAGAAAACCTTAGCTACAAAAAGGCTTAAGACTGTTCCTTGGGCAAACTTAACAACCCTGCTGATTCTGACCCTCAGGAACATACAGTGACAGAAGATCTGTCAGGTACATTGGGCCACAGTCACTGAATGCCTTAAAAATGGACCATAAAACCTTGAAATCAATAGAGAATTTTATGGGGAGTTAGTGTAAAGACTGTAAAATAGGAGTGATGCATTCACCTATGTGCTAAATATTTTTGGCTTTTTGTTTTTGGCGGGGGGAGGGAGCAGAGGAGGCGATGATGTGCTCTGCCCAGTTTGCATGTCTGTAGCTGCTATTAGTGTTAATGGGAATTACAAGCCAACAAAAGTAGGAGGGGGAGGTCAATGGACAGGAGAAGCTGGATTTAGAACTGGCTGCACAGGTGTAAATGGGGCTGTGAAGCAATTTTTCCACTTCTGCTCCAGTGAAAACATGATCAATTTTTGTCTAGCCATTAAATTTTTTATAGGATATTTATATATACTTTCATATGAGTACTTTGGACATATTGCAGTATATAATAGTTATATGATGTTTACTCACCATATATATAATTTTTATTTCTATTCCTATTTGCATATACAACATTTGTGTATTTTATAAATATTTTACAAGTTTTTTTCTCTTATATGAATTGATAAAGTTTTTTTCTCTATTTCCTGTATATATTTGAGTGTGTGCACATGTCTGGCTTTTTTGACTGGTTCTTTTTTAGAGTTGCGTGCTCACAGGATGCACATGCTCTTATTCCAATGCCCCTCTGCAAATGAGGATCAATTCCATATTTTTTTGAAGTTTTGCTTTATGGAGAAGGTTAAAAGCATCCTTGGTTTTGCTGCTCTTCCAAATGTCCCCCCACAGGCCTAAATTAGAGGAGCCTCTTATGATACTGCATCTCACAAAACAAACCAAAGCAGAGAAGTTGCAGCCAGTGGCATGCCAACCCTTCCCTAAGGATAAGAAGTGCCTCATTACACAGGGACACAGTCCTGCAAATACCAGCATAATGTCTGTAGCAGTTTTCCTATGAGAAGGCTGTGGGTTTTGCAAGGATGCAACCTTTACTCCTGCATCGAGAAGGCTGGACACCGTGGGGCTAAGGGACACCATTCCCTTATTTCACTGGATGGTAGAGAAGGTTCTTTATCCCACCAAATTAATGGATGCTATTCATATTATATTATTCAATCCAGCCACAGAATACTTGTGTTGGGACTCTAAATGTCCAGCTGAAGCATCTGCTTGTTATCCCTTGGAAATATCCTAGCCAAGCGATAATACCACATTGAACAGTACTCCAAAACCAGGTACTCTGCAGTGTAGAGGAATAATAAAAAACACCTTTCACTGGGTAACCCCTTCAGAAACTTTAGGTTTTCTGTGATTTAACAAAGAAGAGGCAGGGATATGTGGACTGAAAATCAATTTGGGGCCAGTAACTGGCTCTTTGGACACGTTCCTATGCGAGCTAGCAAAAGAGAGTTCTCCTCAAGGGTGATCTGTGCTCACCACATGCATTTTAGCCTTTCTATAATGAAAACAGAGCTTATAACATATAAGGTTCTTCAACAGCCTCTTTCTTGTTTTCTTATCTGGTGCCCCATGCTCTTTCATTGATACCAACTCTCTGCACAAATCACAGCTACCACACAGCTGACTTGCAGAGAAAACACCCCATGTTCTCTTTATTTCAGTTGAATCTTTAAAAATGTATTTGTCACCTCTTGCATTCCTTTAAGGTCTTCTGTGTCACATGCATGTGGCATTTTATAAAGATCAAAGACATTAGCATTATACTCACTCACTTTTGGATGGTTGCTAAATTTCTTTTTTTACAGGATTAGGCAAAGGGAAAGGTTATCCATAAAGATGAAGCAATAGTGGTGATAAACCCCCAGACGTTCTGACTTCTCTAATGTTGAGCACAGACCCTTACTCAGGAGCACAATCCAAGATCTTGCTTTAGAAGTCTGTCATTGAAGAGAAGATAACAGATGCTGCTGTGCAAAGCAGTCTTCACTAGAAAGAGTAATTAAAACCACATATTGGGTAAAAGAGTTTCTAGGACATGCCTAAAACGCTGTAGTCTGCAACATACATTTCTGTATGTTGCTGAGGTGCTCCATAAGTCAAGCACTACACACATGTCTGCACACAACTCTTGATTCATCCTACTACTAGATAGAATAAAAGATGCTTTTATTTAGTGGAAACATGAGCAGGCTAAAGGAAACCCTTTACACTGAAGTATTCTGGGGCCAGGGATTACCATACAAGCTCTCACTCAGATCTCTAAATGGATTCTCCCTGGGAAACAGGAGGTTACAAAAGCAGATGTCTGCAAGACACAATTGCCTATTTCCCCCCAAGTGGCAAAGTCACTCAATTTGCCAAGTGAAGAAACCGCTATAGCACAGTATATAATATCTCAAGGCATTTGTTTCAGGACACAGCATTCTTTCATTATCCACTCAAAGCCTTCAGCATTCCTTCAGACACACATTATTAAACCACAGCTAATTATTAAATATTTAACAAAGACTTTACAGTACATTGACTACAGCTACTGAGGTAGGCAGAGCTATACAGATTGATTTCTCAGTGTCTGGGGCTCAGTATACATCAAACAGCATGGATGCTTTGAAATTTCAAATCATAAGGCCAAGTTTGGATGGTTGGTAGTGCTCAAAAGGAAGTGATTTCCTTACCCCATGAATATTTGTATGCTACTAAAAAAAAAAAATCCAGAAGACAAAATCTTGGGATCTTAAAAAATTTCTTCAAAGTGAAGAAAATCTCTCTCTCTGGTTCAATCAAAAAATTCTCTTAGATAAATATGAAATATCTGTCTATCTTAATCTATTATTATAATGAACTTCAATTTTTAAAAAGTAAATTTCTTTCAAATGTAAATGTTTCAATCTTGAAAATTTAAAAGCAAAGAAGTGCCTTGAAATTCTGAGGAAAAGAACAATTTAGCTAAAATCAATCTCATTCAGTGGTAAGTTTTGCTAGTGTGACCTTTCAAACTTGGGAGCTGGCAGCTCAGTGTTTACATTTCAGCTTTAAAGACCTTTGTTGGAATCCAATTTACTTGTCATGTAGAATAAATGTTGGGACTTCTATTTAATCCCTTCACAGATATCTCTCCACACAGATTAATGAATTTTAAAGCCATTATGATCATCTAGTCTGACCTCCTGCATAACATGAGTCATAAAATGTCACCCAGCAATTCTTGCATCAAGCCCAGTCATCTGTGATTGAGCTAAAGGCGTTGCATGGTGCAGCACGACTTTCAACATCTACGGAGGAATCGAGTCACAGCAAGAATCACAGCTTAGCAAGTTCATTCTTGTGCCAGAGAGGGATATTCTGAAGATGCTGAGGTCCTACTTGTAAATTAGAATATAGGAAGCACAAAACATGGTTTAATTTAGAGACTTGCCTGGCTCTTTTTGAACAAGCCAACAATAGAGCTGGATCTAGATTTCTGGGTCTTTGTGTCTCCTGTTTGTTTTCTAGATGTAGTAGGGAATGTTTGACAGACTAGCCACTCTGCAGCAAAGCAACATTTCCTCAGCTGGAATGCACTTGCTTCAATTAAACTTCTGTCAGGAAAGTTTTATCAGGGCTGAAATGTTGTGGGTTTTTTTTAAAGTCAAAATGAGAATCAGATGATTTTGACTCAGACAAAGCAGGGACTCAGATATTACATACACTCTGGTACCCCAAGGGAGTGGCTCTGTCAATGGTGATTTATGAAAATCCACCCAGGCCTGAGAGGCTGCTCTGAAACGGGTTTGTTTTTTTAGAGAAATTCTGAATGAAAACATTTCTGTGATATTGAAAAATGCTGCAGAACAGCAATCCCATTTCCCATACAGCTTTGTTTAGGCTCAATGGTCCGCTCCTGTTTTCAGTCAATATTCTTCAGCCACGGGCTTATGCCCAGAAATGTTATTTTTCTTTAAGAAATGCCATCACCGTTTCCATTACGATCAATGGGAACTGTGTCAGTGCATTAAGAGGGATAAAACTCATTTTGATCAATGGAAAGACTGCTACGGATCTCAGTGGGGTTGGACCAAGCTTCTTCATATAGAATAAGGAGACGTATAGGATGCAAAATGTGTTTGCAATGAAGTCAGCAGCAGCTTTGCTCTCAGTTCAACCCAGCGTTGATTCACTGGATGGCAAAGTCATCAGATCAAATGTCCCTTCTCCCACTAAATTATCCAAAGTAGAGAAAAATATGACCTCACTGGTGATTATGGGAAATGAGCAGCACATTTTCTTGAAATTGGGTTCCCCTGGGATAAGCTTTGAGGAAGATTGTATGGTAGTTGCCCTTTAAATTTAGAAGGAGAGAATAAGGGCATTTTTTTTCCCTCTGATGCTCAACAAGCAGACAACAAAAAATGCCAAACAAGAGCCCAATAAAAATGTTTATAATTAATGTGCTTTCAACTGGGCTTAGAAGGCTGGCTTGCTCAGGAAAAAACACTTCCTTTTCCTTGTTAACTGCATATAGGCCATTCGCTTCTTCTTCTTTTTTTCAAAATATTGTGAAGAAGATATCCTGAAAATAATTAGGAAGACAAATTTGTAAATTGGAAGGTTTTTTAATGTTAGAATAATCCTAGAGGGAAATTAAGTGATTGAAATTTGTGGGGGACTGTGTAAGTCATCAAGCATGCTTCATTTTTCGCACTAAAGCAGAGCCAAAAAAGAACTGTGCTAGACCCAGATCTTGCATTAAGTGACATTATGGAAATATACTTTTTTTTTTAATGAAGAATTCCCATTTTACAGCTGCTGATCTGACTGCTGCAGAGAGTTGGAATATTTTCTGCCAACACTCACTGCCTAGTTTGGTTTGGGCGAGTCACACCTATAACAAGTGTTTTGGGGCTTGTATGTAACCTGCTGGCTCTTGTTAAACTGCATTTCATCCTTTGATGTATGTGAAACAATATTGCCAGTTCCCCTTACCACACAAATCATAAGGCTGACTAATAAAAATACAAAGATTGTGTATATAATAATGAGCTCCCAAAGGGTAGAAAGAAGGCTCTTTCACACTGAGCTGCACACAGGCACGTATTAGTGCAGTTTGATTTGATCACTGGAAAATTGTGTCCTGTAATTACTAAGCAAACATGAGAAGGAATGACAGGGAAATGCAATGAAATGGGGCTTTGAGGTGGAAGATGAATTTTCTGAAAGTGCAATTTGGAAGGAACACATATGAATCCTGCACAAGTGCTTGGAAATACAAGGGACCCATTGATTTAAAAATGAACTGAGTACTGCAGGACCTGCATGGGGCAGTATAGACCAAGAATTTATTGTGGAAGAACTGGATTTGGGGCATCTGGGTTTTCTTTCAATCTAGTATATACAAGTTTTGGAAAACATCAGCTTTTCTGAGTGGCTCCACTTAGGCATACAAAATTACTAGACATTTTTAATAAATCTTTTTATCTTCAGTTTCACTTCTAATCAATTTGCTGGATAATAGCAACACTTCCCCACGTTATTGGGTGTTGTGACAACTTACGAGCAAAAAAAACTCGTTACAAAGCAAGTCCTGTGTATATTCACAAATTACAAGACCCAATCTGCCAAATAATGATACATCTTTAGATACTAATTTTCAACATTACTATTTGTAAATAAACACATGTGCAAGGAGGAAAGCTGCTTCTTCAAAGCTATTCCAAAGCTAGTTTTCAAATTATGATTGAATTTGGCTTCCCTCTGTCCTAGAACAGGGCTCTCACATGCACCACACACTGTCTAAGTGCCTGAATAAGTACAGACAAACTTTCTCATGGCTTAAGTGAAATGTTCAGCGTAGTGTCTCTTTCTACTTTAACAAGCAAACTCCCTTCAGGGCCTGAAATTTCCCATGCACCATCTCAACTCAGGGCCCTTTTTTTTTTCTTTTCTTTTTTTTTTTTTGGTGAAAGATTTAAGTCAATTCTATACAAGCTCTTGGAGTTCTACATTTATTTTAAAAATGTCCTTTTGTGTACTATGAATGAGAAATGGAAGGGTATATTCAAATGCCAATATGTGTATTTTTTTCTTCCCTTGGTATTAAAAAAAACCCCCAAACTTCATCACAAAATATATAGACAGCATGGTAAAGCTGACACTTTTAGTCTTCTTTCATTCACTGCATTCGAATGCTTTAACATGACAAATTGTTGGGTAAAACCATTAAGTTTAATGCAAGACCAGCAAATTGGCAGCATGTACAGATGATGATAGAGAGTGAGCACCGGCCACCTTCAAACTCCACTCTGAACGCCAAATCTACGGGTTATGGGCCAGCAGGTTTTCAAAGCTACCATGAACAAGGAGAACTGCATGTTTCTAGGAGTGCTTCTAAGCTTGGTACTTGATGTTACGAATGGATTAGTGTTCTGACTCAGCTTCTCCACAGTCCTTTTTAACAGGTCGTAATTGCCTATGTTCAAAGCATTCGGATGGTAGCCTAGCACGTGTTGCCAAAGTCTTAAGAAGTGACAGCGCTGCAATAAAGCTTTCTGAGAAAAGAAGCAAGTAATTAATCCTGAGTAAACAATAAAAATATAAGAAAAATTAAAGATGTAAGGATGCTAATAATGATGGTGTGGACTGGTGGTGCCTTTATTACCCTCTTTTGTGTTCTCACTTGAAACACTCATCATCGTTGAACTAGCTGATTATTCTCTTTTAATTACTTCATATGGAATAATTAAATAAAATGAAGACAATAATCTTTTATAGATGGTTATGAAGAGGAACATTCTTCTGAGGGAACTGAACATAGATTTCTTTCTCCTCCCTTTCAAGACTGTAGGAATCTAATACATTCAATTCTACAGTATACAGAGAACTCCTGAATTCTTTGAATTATTTATTTTTAATAGTTAACCATCATTTAAAAGCCTCACCTGGATGACCTGTGATTGAAGATCAAGCCTCATTGAGCAGGGTGTTTTGTTCTTATGACACATTTCCAGATAATTTCCTGTACGTTGTATGAGAAGTTGAAAATGCTGCAAAATGCTCATATTCAAAAGTACCTTGTTATCCTTCTGAGATTTCTCAGGCACCTGCCCCTCTGTGCATGTGTCACATGTTGTGTGATGAGGGACCATGTTGTGTGATCAGGGATAAATTAAATGTTGAAAGTATGGGATGAGAATAAAGCAGTAGGCAGAGACATGGTACCTCTGCGTTACCTCATCCATTTCCCAATGGCATAAACTCTGTAAACACCTTCATAATCTCAGTATTCACATCATGCCTGCAAAGATGCCCTTGAATGTTGTCATACTCTCAGAAGCAGAGAAAAAAAAAAAAAAAAAAGGAATAGGATACAATCAAGATGTATCTTTACTAAGCAGACAGTCGATCTAGTCCACCTTGCAAGCTGAGCTTGTGGCAATATACAGGGTAGACAGAGAGCATATGATTTCCTCACACTGCCTTGTAGACGTTTCAGCTTTTCCCCACCTATCAACAGTGAAGAAAAAATAATGTTTCAAAGGAGAAGGGATGTATCTCTCCCACACACATAGGCCATATGTATCCTCCTGTGCATGCACTGACCCCCTTCCTCCGCTCTAGGGTAGTTACAGCTTAGCGCGCACATTTAAGCACCCCTGCAAGAGGTGATGCTAAGGTTTTCAGCAAGCAAATGGACTGAGGATGCCAACCTCTTTTCCAAACTACACATACAACCAGGAAGGTATTGTCAGATCTGCTCCCATGCACAGAGCTCATCTCTCCCCATCCACTATTGCCTCGGGTAAGCAACTGGCACACTGACTTCATGCACATGAACTGGGTGGGTAAGGAGGGTCTGGTTTTCTTTGAGGACCTTCATTTGGCCTTTTTCCCTGGCTATTGACTATGATGGATCGAATTCTTTGGTGACAAACTCTGTAAGTGTCCTTTTTGGGTAAACATAATTTTTTTCTCCAGAATATGATTGTTCTAGCAGACAGTGGGAAGATCCTGCAATAAACTATGGATTTTTTCAACCTTTTACCCCTGTGTAATCACAATCCCAGATATAATCTTGATATAAACTGAATCTAAAAAATAATTATTAATGGGATTTTTGAGGGGAAAAATGATCTTATGGGAAAGGTACTTTTGATTTAGTGCTATTCCTAAGAGTAAGGAAGTTATTGAAACTGGAAAAGCAATCATTATTAACAATGCGGTTCTTATAATACCTTCCTTTTGGAGATTTGTTTCTACAGCACCTTTGCTTGATCATAAATATCGCCTTTTTCCAGTCTAATGAAGAGAACTTTTCTATGGATTGATTCATACTTAAAGACAGGGATAGAGTAATCACAACAGAGTAAATGGATCTGGGGCAAGTGTTTTTTGGAGACATCTGTGTTACTGAATGTTGACTGTGGGCTCTGTCCCCTTACACATCAGAGGGCAGATGCTCAAAACTGAAGTCAATCTTGTTTCTGTTGTTTCCTACGTTGTCTTATGGTCGCATGCAAAACTTTACTGCCCCAATGTTTTCTTCTTGCCACCTGTCGTATTTCCACTGTTGCTCTGTGCTTTGAGTCTTGGCTCACTCTTAGTCCAGCTGAGCCAGCAACCCATCCAAGAAATTTGTTTCTCACAGGGCTTCAGCGTTATAACCTGCTGCGGGAAAAGATGATCATTTTCCCTGCACTTTGAAGATGTCAAATCCTCCATGGGACTCAGTTTAAATTTTAGGCTCAATGTCAAAAATAATACAAAAAAATACTATAATTACCTCCCGGAGTTTTCTTGCAATAAATTAAAACATCCCCCCCACACACATTTTAAAGGAATTTTGAATTTCTGCCTAGATATATATTTTTTCACTCCTTGCTTGGAAACTTGAAGAAAGGAACAATTAATGAAAACCAATTGCTAGAGAAGATATGGTTTTCAAATCATGTTTGTTTTTCTATCTTAAACTAGCTCACTGTCTCTTAACTTAGTTTTAATTCATAAGAAAACCCCAGGACAGATTTGAATGTAGATATACAGAAAGATATACAGTTATTTTGATTTTGACTCCATATTAGTGACTGTCCTTCTGCATTCCGCACTTTTTTCTTTATGTAATTATTTAGTATTTTTAGTATTTAGCTGTAATTATTTAGTATTTTTATAATAGGTATCAGTATAATTAATATTAAAATATTAAAAAATAGTCTAATTATGAATAGGAAGAGCTCTCAATACTCTGTAGAGATTGGATATTTCATGCAGGAAATTAAACCATACAACTCACCCAACCAGCAAGCAGCAATTGAAACCTTTCTCTTAAGTTGCCATAGGATCTCATTGTTTCATCCCTGATCCATATATCTCCATCCCGTTTTGCCACACAGGGGAGAAGAGGACTGAGCTATTCCAGTATCTGCCATGGGGAACAGAAGATAATTCTGGGTCTACATGGTCGGCAAGCATGGAGCTGTGTCTTCCCATGATAGGTCCTGCTACCCATCCAAATGGAGCATTTTAAATCTACCCTTGGATCGTATACCTCAGAAGGCAGCACATGGAAATGCAGTCTGCTTCCTTGGATGTCAATCCTACCCAGCTATCAGCATCATTCCTTATCATCTAATACATTTCAGCTACTTGTGGCCATCCAACCTAGACCGCTCTTAGAGGGAACTTCCCGCTGTGTGTGAACCCCACTGCTGGTGCATCCTGTCTCAGCAAGCTGTGTTTCCCCAGCTCTGTGATCCTGTCGTTGTCTCCACTGCTCATGCCCTGGCTCTTCTTCATCCTGGGTTTTTCCTTGTAGGATGTACTTCTGTCCCTCCTCTGATGCCTGCATCTGGCTCTGCTACATAGGGTTGGATCCTACCTCACTTTCCTGTCTCCTGAACTTTGGCTTGATGCTGGGCTATATGTCCTTTCCAGACCTTAAATTTCATCCCATATTTGCTTTTTCTAGTTTCTGCTGCCTGGTTTTAAGCCTTGTAAAGTTATAATTTAAGCATTGTAATTGTAATTTATCAGATGTCTCAGTCTAAATGTAATGTCAGCTTCTGTCGAACTAGGTTATATTTATGTTATATATGTATATACCAAATGCACAGACTTGAAGTAGTTTGTATGAGCTTTCCTTTCAATAAAATATGAGAGTCTAACATTTAGCCAGAGTACCTGTGTCAACTGAATCAGCGCTATTATGGGGTTACTATTTTAAACTCAAGATGGCAGCTTCTCAGAGTAAATAGTGAATTAATTATTCTATCTATCTTTATCCCTAGAAAAAGAAAGTGCAAGTAAAAGACCTTGTATTCCCTACTAAAAAGTGCCTGTGTTTTTAAAGTTCAAGATCTGTATAAGAAACATGAAGCAATGTGCAAAATGCATCAAATTTTGCCAAAATTTTTCATTGTCAGTGTGAGAAAGTAACTCTGTGTGTGACATCTAATTGCTGCCAGAAACTCGCTTTATGGAAGTGATCAAAATGAGTAATTCTTTTAGTCTAATGGATTTGCTTCAACAAGGAAGCAAAATGAGCCAACAAAGGAGCATATAGAGTATTTTTCCAAAATTTAAGGTTAAGCAAAACATAGTCTTTCAGAAGTCTAATGAATTATAAATAAGAAGTCAAGACCTTTTTGACGCATGTGAAAGTCACACTTACACTGTAAGGAAGATAGTTTCGTAATGGAAATGGAGCATTTTTTTTTTTTTTTTTAATACAAGACATTTTGTTACCCCAACATAGAAAAACCTATTTAAAGCTAGTGCAATTGTGAAATTTTGTGTCAGATCTTTTCTCATATTAAATGTATTTTTGAAGTGCTCTTTAAATGTTTTATCAATGGAGATTTAAGTCGTGGTATATTTTACAGTGCCAGAGGGAGCCATGATGGTTTCGGAAGGTTGATTTCAGTCAGGTATAGATTTATTTTCTCTATTTTGAAGACTTCTGCTCCCCATTCATAATGCTGGCAATAACAGCCCAGCTGAGCTTTGTGGCTTCTCGTGGTTGATCTTTAGGTGGTCCATCAACATCTACCTGTCCCACCACCACCCTAAAGCAAATCCAGATGGAGAGGAATTCCTGTTACAGTTTTCATGTGATGAAGGAGCAGACCAAAGGCTCCATGTCACCTATTATTATTTAAGTGGACACCTCCTCCAGTTGCAGTGGGGCCCAAACTGGCTGGTTTTCCCACAAACGGAGCATTGGCCATGTGATTCAAGTGAGTGAGGAGGCTTTGCATTTATTGCCTACTCTCTGTATGAGCTGGGTATATTGTTTCCACCTTTCTCTCCTCTCCTGTGATTCTCCTCCCTGATCTCTGTTCAGACTGACAGGTTTTCAGTTCAGTTATCTAACCATATACATGCTCTGTGCCTAAAGCAGGATGCAATCGGACCTCACAGGGACAAGGCAGGGCAGTCAGTACTCTAGGACCACAGACAGGGTGGATCAGGAAATGGAAAACATCAAGAAGCAAACTCTTCGAATAAAGAGAAATGGAATTCAGTGGAATTCTGCCAATTTCAGAGATAAATAGTGTCTAAATGTAACCTGTTTGTTTAGTCAGCTGAAGGCACACTGCACATTTTGCTCACCATCTTCTGCTTTGAAACATACAGAACTTTTCCTTACTGTCTTCCTCATATTTTATGTTTTGTATAACCCCAGTAAATCCAATGAACTTATATCATAGTAAAAATGTATCTGTAGTAAATTCTGCTCAGTCTAATAACTCTGTCACTGAGCTTGCAAACCCTGCATTTTATGGAGCTCTCTTTCTTGCCTGATGCAGATGTTGTCTGGCTTAACTAACCTTACACTGCAAAAACCTCGCTACTAGATGTTTGGCCATTTCTGCAATCTAGGATCAAATCTGTGTGGCAAAAGATAGGCAGCTGAAATAAAAATAAAGGTAACACTAGTGAACCCATCTTTAAAAACAATCTTTCCATGAGGTGCAATAAATGGTAAAGGAGATCCAAAGTCACAGCTTTTATAACTTCTCTTATCATCTGTCCTTATTCCCTCCTTCTCCCCACAGTGACAAGGATGTTTTTTGATTCTGCAGAATCCACACGATGTGAGAAAAGAACTTCAAACTCACCAAAATGAATAAAGAGACACTTTTTTTTCCATTGCAGAAAAAAGAAATGTATAACATTCAGGGAATTAATTCAAAAGGTCCAAAATTCTTTCCCTGGACCCGCCCTGCATGGCCTGCACACTTCTGCATCACCAGTCACGGCTGTGCATTACTTTGCAGCATTTTCTAGCCATGCCATCCAGATCATGGAGGTATCTGCTTCTGTTTTGCTCCAAGTCTTCTAAGGTTATACATCTAGAAATAGCATTTTCTCACTTTCATTTGCTGGATCACCTTCAAGAGCAACTTCTACCAAATGAATTATTCACTTTGCAGGAGTTGTGAGTGTTAATGATGCTTTAGTCTCAAGATCTCTGCTCCTTGCACACAGCAATTTTGTCTCCTGATGGCTCAAATGCCTTTTGTTTAGTCCAACCTAATAGGATCAGCTCAGAAATAACTAGGAGAAATGTAATGGCTTGAGATATACAGAAGGGAAGACTAGGCAAGAAAATAATCCTGTTTGGATCTAAGCTCTCTGAAGCTAACCGAACAAAACAGATAATTTCTATCAGTATGAAAGGTTCTGTCTATTTACCTGTGAAAAAAACTGTTCTTTCCTGACATAACAATCCTTTTTCAGCATGGTTTGAATTTTGTTCACACTAATCAAGCTTTTATTTGAATGCAAATTAAGTTTAGAGATACTGTAATGTCTTATTTCAGGATGGATCTTTATGATTAGAACAATAAATTACCCCAAGCATTCTCACACACTTCAAGTTTATCATGCCTGTTTAACATGTCTGAAGAGATTTCAAAGTGCAGATATTTTGCAGCTTTTCTTTTCATCTCAAAGAGAAACAATTACAAAACTCATGTTCGCACCACCCAATTACTTCTGCTTTGCTTTGCCACTGTGATTTGCTGATAGCATGGGCTGGCGAAGCTTTAGCCAAAAAAATTGATCTGATTTTTCACCAAGAACTTAGAAACTTAATGGCAAAGACCAGGATATTCCTGAGCTAACAGAGAGATGCTTAAACCTAAGCATGAGCCTCACAGGAAGAAAGAAAGCAGGATAAAAATAATCTGATTCCCCCAACCTTGGTGCTCCACCTTTTAAGGGAGGGAAAATCAGTGCATCCTTTTCCACTCCCACCTGAACTTGAACCATGTTTCTTTCATGCTGTGTGGCATAGATGCTCCAGACTCTGATACAGGACCGCCAGCCCTTGCCTGGACCTAGCTACTTAAAAGGGCACTTCTTAATTCTGTACTTAAGAGTAGGATTTTGATCTTGTCCTGAAAACATTAATTTTCCTCACCTGGTTTTAGATCCATTTTCAAGTCTAATGCTCTACAGCAATGAATTTCAAGAACAGACTGCACTGTATGGGGAAGGGTATTTCCTTTATTTGTTTTAAATTTACCTACCATTTATTTGAACATACAAGCCCCAGTTCTCATATTACTGCATAGTGTACAGAGAAGGAATGAACAGCTTTTCTTATACCATCCATCATCTTAAATAGGACAATTAAGCCCATGTAATTATCCTTCTTTCCAAGTTAAATAATCCAATTCTTTGCAGCTTCTCACATGGAAAGTCCATCATGCCTTTAAACGAAAAAAAATTATATGGTGCTAATTTAAAACATGGCCACTTATAACATGTGTATCTACCTCTCTATCTACTGACATTATGGTTGTCAGATAATTAGATATGTGTAACATGGAAAACAGAACCCCTGCATTTTGTTCCCATGTCCAGTAATGAAGGGGTAGTGATGTTCTGCAATGTAAAAACAATCTGTGTGTGCTGAAGATGGTTTAGCACCTTCCAGAGCGCCAACAACCATGGATGCTTGCAAAATGGTGAACACTTTTTCCTCCCTGACCTCTAGAAACGGGAGAGTCTTTAACTAAATCCTCGTAATCCTCTCCCACCCTGGAGGAGTTTCCCATCATGCTGGTTCAGCTCCAAATAGTGGAAAACTTCGTTATTGCAACAGTCCAAATAATGTCTAGAGTCCCTGGCTGAGATCAAGGCTCCATTGTGCTAGTGATGGCATAAACACATACTTACAGACAGTCCCTGCCCTAAAGGGCTTATAGTCTAAATAGAAGAGACAGATAAAGGGTGGGAGAGAAAATAAATGCAGAGTGACTTGAGCAGCTGCAGAGACAGCTGCTCTCAGAGGGAGCGGGAACGGGACCCCGTTAGCCAGGGCTCCCTTTGCTGACGTTTCAATCACGGCATCTCCAAAGCACCTGGCCAGGGAAAGCTTTGGGATAGGGAAGTTAAAATACAAGCAGTTACTTGGCAACTAGGCAGCCTTGCGTTGCATCTGCTGCTGGTGACGGAGCCAATGACATTTTGTGGGGAGAGGAAGAACCGGTGTGGGCAAGGCATGTCTCCTGAAGTCACGCGTCATTTCTTTGCTTTAAACATGGAGGGGTCAGGCCATATAGAGCTTCCCACCAAATGAACATCAACAAATCGGCTCCAAAATTAAAAGTGGTGGCCAACTTTTCGTTTCCCTTCCCAGGGCGACTAGAAGTTTCTCTGATCCTGTGTATCAAATTATGTTGACTGAGAGGTGAAAGGAAACAGAAGGCACTGTGCAAGTGAGACGCTGTCACTGCCAGGGACATATACAACTTTACTATGTGTAGTCTTTCCTTGACAGTCTAATGTCTCTGTTAAGAGCTAGTGAAAGCGATCTGGGAGTCTGTGGATTGCCCCTTTTGAATAGACAGGTAATGATCCATTTTGTTCACTTTGAGGTATTTGTGCTTCCCATACAGTTTCATAAACAGTAGTTAAATCTTGCTCTCCTTCTTTAGGTTGATATGTTTGATGACGTTTCCTACTTATTATTACATTACTTGTCTGTGTAAACATCCCCCTACTTTCTTTGCCTACCACGGAGTGACAGCCTAGGACTGAACACGGCCTTGCTGCATTTCTCCCCCTATCTCTTTCAGATGGAAATGAATGACCAAGCTAATACTTGATTTTTTTTTTCTCATAGGCAGCAGCCTTTCTGTTTGTGTGCCCTGCCTGGCTCTGTTTCACATTCGCTATCCCAAGCACCGCCAGCAAACCTGGTGAGTTTGCAGCTTTAGTGCAAGTCACCTCATTGCTGGTGACACAGAAGCACTTACTTGCCAACAGGTATGCAGCTCATTGAGAGAGAGGATTTACAATAATATGCACAAAAGATTTTACACTACTTTATGGCTAGTTGGGCATGAATTAGATTTGGGGATCCATTTTCTGCAAGACTGTAGTCCCCAATTTTCTCTTAGTATAAACCTCCTTCTCTTCTAATCATAACTGAGAAGTCTCTTGCAACTTTTGGTTTCAGTCACTATAAAATATCTACATAACCAGAGCTGGGCCAAAGGGGCAAACATCCTGTGGAGAGTCCCCTGATGCACTCATATGGTCTTTAGGATGCTCACAAATTATGTTAGCATGTGTATCTTCTTTCGTATAATTCATTCAGTTTGATCTAATGAGCTGGGTACACTATGACACGGGGTCATCTCTTCTAGGTGTAGGTGTACTCTCCACAGTGATGGGAACAAAAAGGACACTTTCTGAAGGTGTCCTTAGCCTCAGAGCTGAAGCATCCCTCAGAGGATCCTTTTTGCCCTACCCTATCAAGGGATCCAAGACTTATACATTCCTGATATGTATGCTTATGTTTAGTAGTTAAATTAGATGGAATGATGTCAGACTTGAGGAGGCTCCTACTGTAGTGACTTGGTTCCTTTACTCTGTTATACCACAGGGCCCTATCTTAGATACAATGTGAAAGCCTCCAGAAGCCACTATTGTACCAGCTTAGTTGTGAAAACCTCATTGAACAGCATAGCTGTGTTCACAGTAGGATTTTATAGGGAAAGATACATTAGCTGGGTGCCTCTGTCTTTTTTTCACACTCTTAGCCAAGGAACTTATGCCAGCATCTTCTCATAGCATCGCCTCCACGGCAAGTAACCCATCATAAATACATTCAGAGAGGCGTGCAGAGTGGTCATTAAAAAGACATGTTTTCCAGTTCTCAGCTATGTTCTTGTTGGCCACAGATATGTAACAAAGTTAAAAATAAATAAATGAACCAATCTGCCAGTCACTTAATGCTAGTCAACAGCTGTCTCTTTGTGCTAGCAGGAACTCCAATCAGGGGTCACAATGCAAATTAATTTTAGCAGCACCCAGCATTCTTCCCGATGAATATGATTCTTTTGGGTCAATCCTAGGTCACACAAGAGTCAAGAGAAAGCACTTTCACTAACTTCTTTTCTTGGGAGCAAATCACTACAAAGCTTTCCCTTGCCCGAATTATGTGAGTGTTTCAAAGAACGAGATACTTTTCCCTGTTTAATCATTTTAAAGATTTATTTCTCGGCTTATAAAAAACAGTTCACACCACAACAGAGAGTATTTTCAGGTTTATCCTCTTCCTCTTTTTAAACTGATTTTCAATTCACTGTTACTCCATGTCTTTTCTGCTATTCATGGAGCACAGCCAAGTGAAACTGGGACCCGCTATGCTGCTGATTTACACTATAGGACCATTATTAGCTGAGTCCTGTATTGGCATTCCAGGCATTCCAGAGCCCGGCTAGTCTCCTGCATATTTATTCATTCAAAATAATGACAGGGCCAGTACAAGATGCCAGAGCAATAGCCCCGTGGAGCAGAGAGGTCCTTGGCTTAGCTGTGGAATAGCAACAGCCCAGCCAACCTGCTTTTTACCTCTCCCCACGCCTCCCGCCTGCTCCTAGGACCTCATCCGAAGGCTACCTGGACCTTGCGGAGCTAAAGCACAAGGAAGGGCACTCTCTAGTTAACTTTTGATCTTGTATGTGAGATGTGCAACAGTGGCGTGATTTCGGCTGTGGCTGTCGGCGGTCTTTCATCATCATTAAGTGAAGGACACAGCAAGGTGTGTTTGTCAGACAACCCTGTTTCTTGATTCAGTAGGGCAAAAATAATGCTAAAAATAAGCTCCAAAACAACAACCACAATCTCTAGGACTTAGGACCCCGCTTCCATTTTTCGTGAGTGAAAGCCACAGTTCTAGGTTACCATTCCTAAATGGCGCAGCAATTTGGCCTTCCACCTGGAACATGCTATGTCACTCTTCTTTCAGCCTCCCCCCTTCCCTTGTCTTTTATAATATCAGGATAGATCATGGATGTAATGAAAAATGTGCACCCAGACCACAGAGGGTGCTGTGGGGAGACAATTAGGGAGCTCCATTTTGCTGAGCACTGCTCTGGGGAAACAATGGCCTGAAAACAATGGACCCGAACTGGGGATCTCACCGCAGACAATAGGCAGCTTCACACCACCTGTTATAGCCTATTTGGTGCATCCATATGAGGTGTGAGTCATAGATGGTTTCCCCGCATTGGCCAAATAGATACTTCCAAGGGGTGACTCAGAGCACCTAAACTGGATGCAGAAAACTGTGAGTTTCTCCTATCCTCAAGCAAGCAGAAGGAGCAGAAGGCAAGACAACCACCTTCGGCCTGATGGACTGCTCTCCTTCAGCTCCCTCCACTGCCAATTGGACGAAAAATGCTCCAGCACACCAGGTGATTTGGAGCATCCAAGCCATGTGCTCCTTCCTCTGGATGGAAAGCACTCCTGATGACTGACAATGGATTGGGGAGCTCGAGGATGTTTGAAGTTCACTAGGTTGAAATAACCTTCTGTAACAAGCCTGTGGCTAGCAGGAAAAGCAGCACGCAGCTGCTTAACTTTGTCAGATTGCCCAGTAAATGTATTAATAGACATAAACTAGCCAAAAAGTGTTTTGGGCAGTGAGAGGTGGAAGAAAAGAGCAATGAGCCCCTTGGAGGGGAAGGATTGGGAAGGCTGCAGCTATAGCACCTCCATGCCACGGGGGGCTCGAGTTGCCAGTGAAGCACCCTGGGCAGTTCAGCTATCCCACCACAGCCGTATTTCTTCTAGCCATCACACTGGGCTGACAGCATCTCGCCCATCGCCTATGAACATGGATCTAGTGGTACTTGCAGAGCACTTAGAGGCTGGCACAAGTTCCTGACGGAGTAAAGTGTTGTGGGAGTGTCGCTATGTGGTTCCGGCCACACGCATCCCTCCCTCAGTCCCTCTTCTGCCCCAGTGATCCTCCTCCACCAGGACCTTCTAGGGTGCTGTGTTGATGGACTACTTCTTCCTGGGGGGTGCTGGGGGTGCAATATGAGGCTCCCATTCCCACGTAATCGAAAGGAATTTCAGATTATGTGCAGGGATGTCAGCCGCGCGCGGCACTTGGACGCCTGCCAGCTGTGGCTGGATCCAACGGCAACGCCGCGATTTCTCCTTTTTTGGCACTCTACTTGTGAACTTTCTGCTCCCTTCTGGGAGTGATTTCTCGAGATAATACACCACTGCTCCGGCTTCTCTCTGATGGCCTAGATTTATAGCAATGGCAAGGCGCGAGAGGGGAAGGGGTGTGGGAGATGGCGGGAGGATGAAAGCAGAGAGGGAAATTATTTTTCAGTTAGGGTTTTATTATTGCGGTCCCACTCTGCGGTAGTGACTGTCTCCAGCCTTTGCACAAAAGAAAAAAAAATGCCGTCGTTCCCATCTCTGCAAGGCTCTTTGCTCCCTGCAGTGAAAGGTTGAAAGCACACACGTGTTTTTTCAGTCTCCCTTTAGTCCAGCCCTGGTGAATATGCAGTGTGAAGAGAGCATTGCATTTATCTCTGACCTTTTCACCATTTCTTGCATCTGCTAACTGCAAAAAGCGGGAGATGTCCCCAGCCTCCCCTCCCACAGAGCGGATGATACTGGTGACTTGATTTACTTTTATCTCTATCAGTCCCAACTTGTCTCGTATCTTTCCAAATGTCTAATTTATCTGAAGTGTTCACTGCTGTGGCTACACTGGGGATAAAGAAAACAACCACCCCCAAAACCCCAGGCACTGGTTTTCAGGGAGAAATATTTAAAACTTCCAGATGCTGTGCTCAGAAATTTAGTAACACCATAATTAACCGGAGCAAAAATTTCTCTCTCTGGACATGCTAAACAGCTTAATGCTCTCTTTCCCCAGTGACTTCAGTCTGTTTCTATAACATCAAGTTTGCAACACCCAGGTCTTTCGACCATCTCTCATTGTGCTACCCAAAGGTGGGACTGTGCCGCCAGCCACATTGTACAGTGGGGGACCTGAGGCACTGACTATATCTGGATTCCATCCAGATTCTTCCATCTTGTATAGTCCCCATCTATCTGCTGAGAGTGGCAATACAGGCATCTTCTCTGGGTAGTTCATCCCATCCTAACATGAGCATCAAAATTGGCACCACAAGTTACTATTTGGATACTGTTGAATGTGGATCTCTACTGCTTGTAAAGGGAGCTTAATGATGTATTTATTACAGAATTAAGTCTCTAATACCTGCACAGCCAAAATCAGCTGGGATGAATGGTGCTTCTTGAGACCCAGCAAGAGCAGAGCAGAGTCATGAGATGAACCCTAGAAATGACTCATGAATGATATGCAGACCACATAGGTCATGGTGGTCCCTGAAATGTGCAGGTGGTGCTGGGGGGCAAGGTAGCTCCCCAGGCTGGTTCTGGGCTGCCTTGAAGCTCCGTGTCCTCATGGCTGCCTTGGGAAAACAAAGGCAGTCCTATGGGGCAGTGGAGAAGAGGCCTTTTCTCACTGGCCTCCTCTCAGAAGCATTTCAGTTCTTCAGGTTTGAGAAGTCACTGATAATTCTACCAGTGGTCAATTCTTATCATACTGGTTTGCCAAATTGACAGTGTCAAGCACTCAGTTCTGGGTTCATGACTCTGCTTCTCCCTCCCCAAGGAGAACATGTCGGGAGACTCCTCTGAAGAACAGGCAATTTGTCTTGTTTATGTTTATCTTTTGTTGGTTGCATCTGCAGGAGACTTAAACTTTGCCCCACTACGAGCTTTCTAAAATCACATCTGGGGATCTCAGGTAGCCTGAATCCAGGCACTGACACTGACCGGAAAAGTAGGAAGAGAAGTAAAATTATATAGTGACTGTGGGTGACCTACGAGGACCACAAGAAAGTATCCTGAAGGCCAGGACTGGAAAGTGCTGGCCCAACTCCTTCCTGATGCTTTGCCTATTTCAGCACAAAACTGCCTGCTCTGCCTGTAACGATACACCCTAATTAAATGCTACCACGGATCAGATGAGCCTCACATTCAAAGCAGAAATGAAGTTGACCACTTGGTGCTCCCTCAGCCTGGGTACCTGGGAAGAGGCTGTGATTGAAATGACCTTGTGCTCAATCAGTTGCAGGAGTCAAACTCCTTCACAGCCAGGATTGGTCTAGGATGATGGGAAGACTTTCGCTCCCTCTCAGAAATCAGAGTGACAAAGACACGCCGACTGGTCGAGGAAATTATATTTTATTCAACTTATCAGCATGTGAAAGATAACGGAAATGAGCTGCAGAAACTAGGCTGCAATCTCTTTGGCAGTGGCAATTGGAGAGGGGGAGGAGAGGCATGACAGAGGGGGCCAGGGTACCTTGGGCGGCACCGCAGTCCCCATGCTAGAGCAGAGAGCGGTTCGGGTGATGCATCGGCTCTGGAGGTCACAGGGCTGGGGGAAAACACCACTCACAATGCTGGGATTAGGCAAATGGCCTCGTGTGTGTGCCCCGCTTTCAGTGTTGTGACTGCTCCGCTCGACTGGTCGGGACGGGGTCAGGAGTCAGGCAGGCAGGGGCAGCAGCCATCGCGCGTCACCCGCTCTTGTCGCGGGTTGAGAAGCTCCTGGATGCTTCAGCCTCATACGCAGCTTTGAATCTTGCACACTTCATTTTTGCTCCTGTAAGATGTCGTTTACATCACTGTCCTGCAGTGGAGGAGCAATGTGGAGGTGGGTGGCAAAAATTGGGATCACGCTCAGTGCCCTAGTGTTGGAGACCTGTCTCCACTACCCACAAGGAGTCCCATGGCTCCTGTCAGCAGAACTCCCTCCTCTTGCCAACCTATCTCTCCATTGGCATTTTGGTGCTCATCCTGGTGCACAAATGAGGGTAAAAGGAGAGCAAAGCCATGAAGCCACCCCAAATTTCTCCATGCAAAGATGCCTTTACCAACCAGCGGGATGTATCTTCTCCTTCCCTCCTGGTGTGTGTAAGGGGAGACCACACACCTGAAGTGGTAAAACCAAAAACTCAGGCTCGAATTTAGTGTGGTCAGAGACAAAATATTTACTGGCTCAGTACTAAACTTTGTACTGGCGAGTAATACTAATAAAAAGTGTTTTTGATGTATGCAATACTTATTGGTATATGCATTAAAACATGTGGTAGAATCTGGGGGCATAATAAAACTGCTGCTTTAGTTAAACCCAGAAGAAGAGCATCTGGTGGCTATGCTGGGGGAGAGGAAGGCAGCAGGGCAAGAGCACTGGCTTTAACCACTTCAGTGCTGAATTCTGATGCAAGCTGGCTGCAAAAAGGCCATTTTTTTTCCCCATGATTTTACAAGTCCTCCAGACTAATGGTGTTTCCAGACAGTTCAATTTTCCTCCACTGCCCTGCAGACAAGACATGCCCCACCCGCAGAAGAGCATTTTCAGTAATGTTTTATCACCAGACCTAATTTGGTTTAACAAGCCTGGCCCAGATATTTCAAGTACTTATAGATTAGGAAGTGCTTGTGATTTCATGGACAATGTTCATAAAATTAAATGCATTGTACAGATTATAAACAGGAAAAGATCAGCTTCATTTTATTTATTCCACGCTAGTCCAGATTTGATTCCAGTCCAGCTCCCTGTGTTAAGGAAGACAGAGGCCATATCCTTTCTGCAGCGTGATGTTCACTGTTATCCTTTTGTACTTTAAGCACCTTTTTAAAATATTTCCCCCCACCCATGGCGCTTTGATACTTGAGCCACACAGTGTTGTGTTTTCTAAAAGGTGTATTCACATACATTTATGGACTATTTTTCCCACCCACCCTCATGCAAAGGATGTTACCTATTATTATAGATACAAAGGGCAAAAAGCTACACTCTGGCTATACAGTTTAAGACAAAAGGATTAAAGGTTTTCTTTTTCTGTATGTATATATGTGCGTATGGCTGTGGAATATTTAACATTTATAAACAAGAATTTCAAAATTGTCCTAGAGAAAGGTCACAGTGAAAGGTGGGTGAAGAAGTGAAAATTTTCTTACTCTGTCCATGAGCCTGCCCCTCTTAAGAGATGAATCTGAAGAGTTGGCAACTGCGTTACTGCACTTAGTTTGTGGGGAGATGCTATTGCTAAGGAAGTAATGAGGCAGAAGTGATATGTGACATGTTAAGTCCTGCTGCTTCTACAGGCTAAAGAGTTTAGCCATATAGGCCAATAGGTGCCTATCCGGTACCAGGTTCAGTCACCAAGAATAGGGACTTTATTGGTCTAGAAAATCGTTCTCCAACTGCTTGGTAATTCCAGGCACTCCAGGTTAAGGTGAACACAGCACACTGCCTTCCCATAGCAGGAGCTATAGCCAGCACTGTATAGGATGGGACATGAAGTAGCCTCAAGGTCCTTTATATTTAACATCAAAAGCAGGGCAAAACAAATGCAATTACAACACAATAATTAAATCTGTAGCTCTTGTAAATGTCCTGAGCTACGTAGCAGAAAATCCACAGATACAGATGAGCTAAAACAGCTTCAGAACAAGCTGTGAGGGAAAGTTGCAATTTCTTTCTAATTTATGGGGAAGGAGATAGCAGACAGTATATAAACCTCCCAAAATATTTACTTTTTGTTTAAGCTGTAGAATAAAAATAACTTTCCATTCATCATGTGAATGACTGTACAGTATGAGGCCAACCAGGAAGCTGCTTTCAGGCTTGAGCTATGTGTTATTTTCAAATTCACAGGCAGCAAAAGAAGAAGATGACTCTGGGGGCCCGGGTAATTTCTTATCCCCTGAAATCAGTGCTGTAGTTTGGACAAGTGGTCAATGACCACTGCTTATAAAGAGCTTGCACAAGGCTGCTCTTCATTTCTCTTGGATATTAGTCACCCAATGTAAGAAAAGAGGTAGGGAGTTGGAAATTAACTTTATTCCCTCATAGAAATTAATTCTTAATTACTGTTTCCTCTGGTGCTAATGATGGTGGATCTCCCTCTTTTGTTCTCAGGATGAAAAGGGACCAAAGGCATAAACCCATGCAGCCTTTTCAAGTTTCTCCAGAATGAGTCTTCTGGTCACAACTAGCACTTGAGATTGCAAAACTAGCACACGTTACACATACTCTCACCTCTCATCTTGGGAAAACATCTCACGGCCTTTTCATGGGGCTTTCAGTCTCACCATCTTACGTAGATAAAAGAGCCCAGGAAGCTGGGAATGAGTCGAGCTGCTTTCTGATCAGCAACATACACTCGACAGGTAGAAAGTTAACAATAAATACATGCAAGAGTGTAAGCAAACAAGTTTTCTGCAGTTGTGGATGGGTTTCCTCTTCTCTGGGTTTATCTTTGACCACATTTTTTTGCCTTAGCTCTATCTGCTTTAATGGAAAAAAAAATCCACATTTTTTTTTGCCTCAGCTCTATCTGCTTTAATGTAAAAAAGTGCTTCCACACTCTCTGATAAGCAGTGGCAATTGTTTTAATCTAAAGACTAGCCCTTAGTCCCTTTGCTCTTATTGAGTAATGCTGCAATTTCAGGAGGCTCCTTGCAATGGAAGATAGGATTTTAACATGAATAACTGAACCAGAACATGTGCCTGAAGCTGCTGGACTGAAAATCATCTTTTCCTAGATTTAAATAAATAAACGAGGACTCATGAACAGAACTCGGCTGTGATGTAATTCCAATCGTTTTCACCAAATCTTGCAGCGGGAGGAACCGGAGACCCTGAAGTCTTCCTTAGGTAAGACATAACACGCAGCAAGACCGCAGAGATCCCCAGTAGGACTGCTCGCTCGAGCTGGTGTTATGGCTCTGAAGACAAGGTTGTAGCACGATGAGATGGGTTGATACGTTATACCATCTTTAGAAGAGCCTGAAGATATTTTATATAAAGCCCTCCACAAGCGACAAAGTATTTTCCATTTGGATAGGTTACATCATCTCAATTCTCTGAAGATTAAGGTTTGCTACTCATTAATGCCACTTGCCAAGGACATGTTTTATTGCCTTTGTGCTGCTGTCTGCCAGTCAGAAATAAATCTCTGCAGAGCGTCTATCTTGCTCTTCAGCCACACGTAGCCTCATTTATATTCCACAAACTTTCCCTGCCTCCTCTCTCCCTCTCCTCCCGCCCTCTCTTCCTCCAGTGAAGGCATTTCAATGAATCCGTGCGGGCACAATTTCGGACTGAAACTAAGATCTCTATTCAGACGCTGAACAAATTCTCACAAGCGGCCTCAGACGTAGGGCTAAGCTCCTCGGCTCCCTCGGCCTCTTTGTCTGAAGGTTTTTGGGGCCAGACTGCCAAGTTCAAGCAAGGTTCCAATCCCTCCTCTTTTCACAGGCCTCCTGATTAGTGGCTTTCTTTTTTCAGGACTATAGATACAATTATTAGAAATTCCGTTTTTTGTGACCACATTGAATGAAGGTATGAATGGGGATGCTAAGATGAAGAAAGTGAGAAGCTTAATATAACTTGGTCTTCTGTAGTTAATTAGATTTGGATGGCTTCAGAGGAGCAGCTGTATTTTTTTTTTTTAATTGAAATTGCATAAAGGGCTATTCAAGGTATTTTGGGTGGGGAGGGGAGATGGTATAAAATAAAGAAGCTGTGAGATGGGTTTTGGAAATACACCCTCTGCCTCTGCTCTCCTTTTGGGGGAAACTGCTGTGGGATGAGTAAGAAGAGAAAAGGAAAAATGACCCATCACCAGAGGAGATAACAGAGGCAGTGGTGCTATAGCTAATACTTCGTGTCTGCGGCAGACTAAGCTGGGTGTATAGTCAAATGGGAGGGTTTCTTGTTTCAGAGAGTGAGAATCTGAAATGCAAAAATCCAAAATGCATTCCTTTGCATATGAAGACACCGGGCTTTGAAAGGACAGTGCCAAGATAAAGATCGCATTCAACATTCAAAGCATTTTGTAACAACAAAGAAAAAAATCCCTTCTTATCTGTCAGAAAACTTGGAGTTGTTGAAACAGAATGTGGATTTTGAAATCTGAGTGACGCTGCAGCAGACCCACTCTTTGTTTATTCTTCGCCTCACTTGGTGAAGGAAATGAGACTGGTCAGCTCTGTCTGCTGTTTCATGTCATGCCAGTTTTCTGCTCTTGCACCACACACGCTGCAGCTGCCTCTGCAATCCTAGCCCTGTGCAGGCTCTCAATCTTAATTGAATTTTTAAATACATAAAGAGATGCCCAGTAGTGTTAGGTTTTGCAACCTTTTCTTTTTTATCCTAATCTACAGTTTAATCCCACAACACTTTAGGAAAGTGACTTTCTTTCACCAAGAGTATTTCAGGAGCTAAATCCTCAACTCCCGCCAACAGAGAGATTTCCATTGATTGCAATTACACTGATTTATTCTAAGCTGAGCTATTCTAAGCATGTAAACTAGGGCTATGGGAGAGGGTGTCCGTCACTTCAGTTATGCCAAAACACTGCATCGATTTCAGGATGGTGACTACATGATCACATTGACTCTATTACTAAATCAATCGATGTAGTCTAGACCTGTTGCCTGGGTTATCTATAGGACAAATCAGGAAAGAGAACTGTGCTCCGGACATCCCATTGCATATTTATAGAGATGGAAGGAAAAAGAAAATCTTGTTATTTGTCAAATATTTCTGTAAATTGGCAAGAAATACCACTTACAAAGCCTTATTTCATAAATTTACATGAGTTCACTAATGTCTAAAAGCACAAATAAGCTCACAATGATATTTTGCATTCCATGAAAGGCTATATTTTGGATTCCACCCTTTTGCCCCAGTGCATGTATTTCATCAAGCTGTAAGAAAGAAACTCTGAGGTCTTCACTCCTTTATCAATATTCTTTTTAAATTCACTGATGTGTAGGAAGGAGGTAATTTGACAGAACAACCTATCAATCTCATTTCTTTCTCTTTCTCCTCAATTTGAAGGAGGCAGAAGTTCTTATGAACAACTGAAAATTGCAAAAAACAAACAATCAACCGAGTTTCCCAAATGCCAACAATGCTTTGCTCAAAATAAAATGAAACAAATGTTGTTAGTACAGCATGAAGTTTTGAATTGTTATTTCTTTAATTAAAAATGTTATCAAAATGTTGAAATGAAAAATTACTTTGAACTAAAACATGAAAACATTTAATAAAACATTTCAGACTTTTGAGTGATTTTTTGTCAAATTTGTCAACACATTCTTTTAACATTGCTAAAACAGAAAAAAATGTGTGAAAATCTTCCCTAGTACTTCAGATTAAATTTGACTGCACCAACCTTTCGACAGTTTAGAGAAGTCTGAAAACATCTTTTTTTTTTTTTTAAATTGCATTTGGGTAGAAAAAGCAGAAGCTAAACGTGGATCTACACTATAGAGTTAATGGGTGGAGAAATCTTGTAGGTGTCTGAACTAAGAGTGACAGTGTTCGTGGGGCTGCAAGAACTGGGACATGAACTTCTAGGTCCAAGACAGAGTGAACTGATAGAAAGGTATAAAATAGCATTACAAATCATCTGTGATGTCGCTCTCTGGAGACAGAGAAAGGAATTTGTTATATGTATTTTTAGGGGCTAATTTCAGGACCAGATTCCTTTTTGTTTGTTTGTTTGTTTGTTTGTTTGTTTGTTTTTCCCAGCAAGAAAACCATGATGCAGGGGCATTTTATTTTACTTTAAACATCTTAGCTTGGTTACTACAGGCCCCAAGATTCATCAAGTCTGAAAAGGAGCACGAATTATCCTCCTTCAAGCTCTTCACTTCCATATCTAAACTCTACTATCCAAGGTGAATCTTTCAGTATTTCTTAGTTAGCATTAAATCATTGTGTGGTCCTACACAAAAATGTTTTGCATTTTGTTGTTAGTCTTTGTGTTTCTATTGATTACTTTCTCAGAATAACACAGCGAAAATATAGCAAAATCTTCATTGCATATGCTCATGTTAAAGGAGTTCTTTCTGGTGGGAGAAGAAGGAGGAGAGACGAAGGAGTTGGATGTGGCTGTTAGGAACCAAGTGGATTGCCTGTATGCAAGGGTCATGGCTAAAGGAAATGGAGGAACTTGAAATACGGACATATGACATAAAGCACATCATTTTGAGAAAACAGAAACATGGCCTTAAAGTGGTCACTGGAGCGTTCAAATGTATACTGAGGGATGAGCAAACGTCAGCACTGACAAACAAAGGAAATGCTGGTGGAAGTAGGATAGTAGATGGTTTATTATTACCTGGCTGAAAAAATCGCCAGCGACTTTTCCTGTGCCTCCTGTAGATAAGCTCAGTAGCAATTCTGACCCAAGTGCTTGTGCCTTGAATTTAAAATTCACTCTTTAAATATTTGAATAGTGACTTAAAAAATTCCTGTTCTATAAATATTCCCAACAGGATAAGGTGGATATTGAAATGTTTGCACACAAAAGGTGTAGTGACTGTGAAAGCAAATCCATTAAAAAAGTGTAGAGCAAATATTCAGAGGAAATGAGAATAAAATGAATGAAAGCAGCTTTGAGGGGGCTTGGAAAAGAGGCAGGTGAAGTCATTGTGATAGTGCCATGTCAGATTAGTGCTCTGAAAGGGCTGTAGGGTTCAGAGTAGTCCAGACATTATTTACCCTTGCAATAAAACAAGTATTATTTTTTCTCACATTAATCAGTGGACTTGTAAACCCATTAGAGAACATAGCCCATGTATAATAGGAGGGAGAAAAATCAATGTAGAATGGTAAACTAGTAACAATGAGTGAAACTAAATGAGTTTCTGCAATTTCCTACCTTTTCAAATTGCATTACTTATTAGAATAAACCCTTCAGGGAGCTTGCTGAAGACCTGACTGAAATACTATAGAGCAAACTGGTAACTAAACGGAGAATCAAAATAAAAGAGTAACTTAATAATATAAACCTTTATCCAGAAGTCCTAACTACTAATCTGACTCTATCACCAGGCTGTCTGATTTAATATGTTTTTTTCTAAGTGTATTCAGACTCAATTATCTTGATTGGAGAATTGCATGGCACTTTGCTGGATGTAGCTCTACGGCAGTTGGGGAACCACAGAGTCTTAGGAAGCAGCTGCCTTGCTCACAGATGTCATGTTTGCCAAGAGTCTGCAGTCAGAAGATGGCTTAGAAGGAAACTGGTAGGCCTCAGAAATGTCTAGGAAGTGATCAAGCTAATTGTATTTGTGACCTCCAAGAAATGGTCTCCAGACTGACTTGAAGAAGCCATCATGGTTTGTGGGAACTGCAGAAATTGCTGCATCCTCCTGCATCACCAGTGACAGAAAGGATTGGATTTTATTACTGATTACACCAAGAGAGAGTCATGTAAGTGCCTGTAGTTAGGGAGGAAAATATGTAGAACCAGGAAATATTCAAGGGTTCACTAGCATGGTAAAACACAAACGAACTAACCAGTCTAAATAACCTAGGCAAATAAAGAAAACTAAAAAGCAAAATAAATCATTTCATCAATATTATGCAGTGAGAATCAGAACTGTTAGGAGAAATCAGTTCCTTTGACTCCTTAGCTGCTTCTCTGCTTTTGCACCCAGCTGTTGAGGTTTGGTCCTTTCACTATAACACAGAGAAGAAAAATGATCTAACAGTCCTTGCACGAAAATAATAACTGAATTTCAAATGTTTCAACAAGCTCTGCCTTCTAGTGTTGGCTTGCTTAAAGGCCAGTGGAAATAAATCATTTAGCAAGCAGGCAAATGGTTGTGTCATATATCTACTGTCCCTACCTTCGCATTCATGTGGTAATTTTGCATCTGCAAGCCTGTATGTTGCAATAACTCATGAATAAATAACCCCTACCCAGACGCACACAACGCTGTTTTAGGAGAATGCCATTTGGCAGATACGCACAGTTTTAAAGATTGAAGAGCATTTCTGCAGTATTGGAAAAGGATAAGGAGCAACACCTCAGCTGTGCTGTGCTGCTGTCCTGCATTGTAAAAAGCTCTGTGGTCTCTGGCTCCTGTAGTATTAGAACGTTTTGAGCTATAATTGTCATAAGAAAGTCAGTTGCCTTTAGGAAGTCTCCTTTACTAAGCAAAATACACTTTGGATATTTAGTTAAATGGATGTCTTTAGCTAAATGGATGACACCTTTCAAACCTAGGTTTGTTAACTGTGTCTCTCAGCACAGAGCTGGCTAAGACTCCCTGCTTATTCCCAATAGTTTTAAGAGGATTTTCTCTGACATATATTTCCAAAAGTGGTCAGATGGGAAAAACTCCTGCTTCCTAATCTGCAAAGATGATCTCTGAGAGTGAGCCATCGTGTCGTGGCAGCATGTTAGGTAACTCCGTACGAAGAGCAGATTTGAGAAGGAAACTCCTATACCCACTGGTTGTTCATCACATTTGTCTGCTTGAGGAAAGCACTATGTGCAGCCTTGGCATGACATGGAAGACAGGTAGAGCCAGGACACGTAGTGGTGGGGTTGTGAGTGAGACCCTTTCTCATCGCACTCTCCGTCCCATGCGCCCGGTGGTCACATAGAGACAAAAAAGGCAAAACAGCGTATTTGTGTCCATCAGTGAACAGCCTGTGAATGACCAAGGGCATGATATGGCCTTCAGAATGACATCACAGGGGAAAAAGTTAAGCTTTTCCTTCAAGAGTGCACCAGGGTGGCAGAATAACTAAGTGAAATAACTAAGCAGACAGAATAAAGGATGCTTGAGCAAAATGAGATCAAAGTTTAAATCAGCCTCCAGCATGTTGCTCCGTGTGTCATGGGAATAACAAATTCCTGGAGAAATTCTAGGAGTAGTGAAGTCCCTTGTTAGACCTACTGCTTCACTTACAGAGCGATAGAAAGATACTCTGAAATAGCAGCAAAATCCTAAGCTAAATGCAAGTAAAACCACCCTTCCCCCCCAGTTCTGAGCTTAAGTAATATATTAGCGACGTAGTTTTACTAATTGAGGAGGCAGATTACACCCAGAAAGTGGGGAATATATAAGCACAAAGTAGACTGTGCTGCTGAGGATGGGTTTTTCACCCATGAGTTCATGGGTTCCTGTTTGAATTCAGTGATCATTCTCACCATTTTTCTCGCTTTGGAGACTGCTGCTTGTATCTCAGACCTGACAAAGGGCTAAGTGCCTTAAACTTTGTTGATTTTTTTCCAACTCTATGGTCTGAAAAAAACATATTGTTACTTCTCCCTGAAAATGTTTTCTTGCTTATCTATTTAGATGGTTGTGGCTGAAACAAAAATTCTTTCTGTGATTTTTAATGAGCACTCTGGATGTGCTGAAGGTCCGACCAGTGAATATCTGACTTTTTTGGACAAATCACATCAGCCAGCCCAATATTTGCAGTGAAGTACATGCTCAGTGCAATGGAATAATGCTTCCAGCAGCACTTGGACTCTCCTGGCTATTCAGTGCAGTTTCTTTTATTTCAGATAAGTTAAAAACTATCATAATAAATAAGAGATGTAACTTCCCTATGCCTGTTTCTGCCATATATTATAGATGTACAGTGTCCTATGTTCTATAGCATGGTATCAATGTAAATATCAGGGAAAATATTTCAAGGACAGACTTGCATAATGATGGGTCAATCTTACAAATCACAAAAGATAAAAAAAAAGAGGAAAAAGAAAAAAAAAGAAAAAAGAAATAAAAAATACTTATAAGAGAGTTTGAATTGCAGTCAAGGACTTTAGTGAAACAAAGATATTATTTTGGAGAAATCCCTTAGATCGCTTTTGGGCATGTTTTCTTAACTGACCCAAATAAATGTCGGACTTAACGATAGTCTGAATGCAATAATGATCATTCTAACACTTATAAAAACACTAAGACAATGTGTACCTTTCCTGCACATTTTTTTGTGCTACCGTTACACTAAAGTAATAGATATATGGTTAGATTAAATTACAGAAAGGGAAATCCTTTGAAGGACACCTTATCTATCACCCTTGCAGTGATGATGTGAATCACGTGTTGCACTTGCTGGTGTTTCTATCCATGTTCAGCAAAAGAACTAAAACTTTCTACAATGGAGCTACCTTTGGAGTCTATTCCAGGTTTTGAATGAAGTTTTCATTAGGATTTTCCTCCCTAATACTGAGCATAATATTTTCCATTGCTTAATTTCATCCCATTATACCTAATTACACTCCCCTGAGCAACTTGAAACTATTCTTATCCTTCCCTTCAAATGCTTGCAGACAATTATCTTGCTCCCTGTTCCTATTTGCCAAGTTACAGTTATTTAGTTGTTTTAACCTTGCATTTCATTAATTTGATTTCCCTGTTATCCAAAGGCTATACAGAACACTATTTAATAAGAAAGAAAGACTTGGAATGACTCATGAGATTATAAGCATAATAGGTTAGGTTAGCAATATATTTATCTCCCCCTTACAGTTATAGTCACAAGGAAAAGTATTCCATCACATTTGAAACTCATAATTTCTTGTATTGTATGGATGGTTATCAAAATGACTAGACCTTTCAATAATTTCATAATTGATCTACAAGTGGACTCCAGCTGAGTATCATTGACTTTAAGAATTTATTAGGCCTTTTCTTCTAATACACGAAAAAAAAAAAACAACAACAACAACAACAAATTAGCTATCCTACCATTCCACACTGGTGATGTCATGTAAAGATTCTTGACCAGTACTTTTGAATATTAATCAAGGAAGATATTATGTGAGGCAACTGTAAGACTAGACTTACTGAATAACTTCTGTAGCTGCATATTTGTGGCACAGTTTGTAGACTCCTGGCTTTCAAATATTCTGAAATTCTTTTCAATAAAAAAAATTATACAGTAATTGCTTGATAGATTTATTATGAACTAAAACATTAAGTTTTGAGTCAATACAGATGTCCTCTTCAACGCAACTTCACGTTCTTAACAATAACTAAATTGTAATAAATGAGGCCTGGCCTTTCTCACCTAAATGCAGCATTGGAGAAGATGAACGTTTAGTCCAACCTAGCCCCTCTGCAGACATCTCTGGAAGATGATACATTTGACCCATCCTTGATATATAATTCGTTTATAATGTGCTCCTAGAGAGTATTTTTGCAGCTTTAGAAACTCAACAAGTCATTAATTCTACAATATTCTCAGAAAATAAATTAATTCATGAACAGTGCTGCTAGCGGAGCCGGCTGCTTGATGAACATTGAGGATTTATTCCTCTAACCATCTCTTTTCTCTTTTTCCTTATCCCACATCATCCTGTGGGATGGAAAGTCCTGCTGCCTTTGATGCCTCTGCCATTTCCCACCCCACAGCTATAACCTGGGAAATGGAAGTGTACGTGGTGACTAGCAATACAGAGAATAGCCAACCAATCTCTACCTGCTGGTTTGATTTAGATCGCTTTCCTACCACTCAGTTGCCAAATCAGCAACTCAATATATCCAGGAAATTAAAGAAGAGGTAGAGATTCATCTTCAAAACTGACTGAAACGAGCTGAAAGTTCCCAAATTTACTAAAAGGAGAACACAGATTGAAAAATGATCACAGTATGATCACAGAAGCCTTGTTTTTTTCAGAAACTCAATGAAGGGCAGAACTGACCCTTTAAATATAGTTAAATCATAACATTTTTTTTCTTTTTTTAATCAGTGACTTGCTATTGTTTTCCCTCTCTCTACCATGAAAATTGAGAAACTGGGAATCCAATTACATAGGCTAGATAAAAAGGAATGATAGTGAAGAATTTTAATTGGAGGGGAAAGATCTTGAATGCATGTTCATGACATACATGCTTCAAAAGCCCTGGCACTAGAAGCACATAGACAGTGGTCAATATAGAAAGGGATGTTAAACGTAGAAACAGAGAAGCACAGCTCTGGTTTTCAATCAGTAGATGCCAGCGAGAGCTGTTGGATGTCAGTGCAACTGATTACTGTGAGAGACAGCAAATAGTGACTGTGACATTTATAATGTGGTCAAAACAAAATTGCTCATCTCTTTCATCAGCTTTATTTAAAGTGTCTGGAACTTGGTCCTGAATGGTCCTTACTTTTTTAAATCTCTTTAAGTTGCCACAGCAGAGTAAGAAGCAATACTCTGCTCTTTTGTTTACAGCAAGGCCACACAGAATCCTGGTGACATTTCAAATTAGAAAGAATAAAAACTAAATCAAATTAACATAAGTTATTTGTCTTGAAATAATATTTGAACCTTTTGATGGACTGGGTTCCAGCCACCTGGGCTCTGCTAAGGTAATCAAAACTCTTTTGCAGACAGAGAATAAAAATTCAAATCTAGCAGAGTCGGAGCATTCCCTAAAACATTTTAATAAACTTTAGCTTGGGGTATCTTCAAACTCATGGGATGCAGACTTCTGAATTAGTTACAATGTAAACCTAATGGCAGAAATCCCGTGATTTCAAAGAGGTCCAGATTTCATTCATAATAACGAAGTAATCTATCAAGTCTCCTTGTCCAACCCCTGTAAATACAGGAAAATGCCACCTGGTTTATCCTTCCCCAGTGTGAGCTGAAGTATGTGGATTTAATCTCTTTCTTTTGAGAAAACAGACAAGATCTGACAAGATTTTGGAGTTAGGATATATACCATGAATTAAATTCCCTTGCTGCTGGGCTCTGTTCATGGGGAAGCTATTTACTTTTTAAATGATGCACTTTCTCAGGCCTGTCATTGTAAAGCAGACCCACATTTGATTCTATAGCCTCTCTTAATGGACCTGAAGAAGTTTTATTGGAAGGGTTGCAGGAAAACAGAAACAGCCACACCAGATTTGATGGTCCACCTTATGGAGTTGTTGATGCTAGACGTTCCAAGGAAAAGATATAAACATGCCCATAACGGATACAATAAAGATCCTGCCCACAGCAGAAATGTCTTCCTAATTCATCTCTCTGCAATGCAGCCAGATACTTCAACTCTGCTCCTCATACCAGGACTCAGAGTCTCCCCCTATCCCCGCTTTCAGACGTCCTCGTGGACAAGAGATGATGCTCCTTGTGCAGACTGAGACTCCTTAAAGAGAGAGGAAGAGGCTAGAAAAAAACGAGACCCTGAAGAGAGCCTCAGATCTATCTATAAATATCTATCTCGGATATTTATAGCAAAGGAAGAGGTGCTGTGGCTTGCACAAATCAACCTCAAACTCCAGTTCTTGGTACCACAAAACTATTGCTATATTGCACTTAGCTTAATTCTTCGCAATTATGGCAAGTTAAAGCCACGTGCCATGCTGATTTTTGCATGTTAAAGGCGAACTCTGAATAGCAGGTGGACACTTAGTAGTTTTATGGGAAAATCCTTGCTGCTGTTTCCTTGTTTTCCTCCAAAGCAAAAAAAAATTGATCTGCAAATGAATATAATATATATTTTAATATAAATGAATATAATTGTTCTGCATTTCTGGGGAAGGGAGGAGAAGGGAAGGCAAGGCCTGTGGTACACAGTGTGTAGCAATGTGCCATGTTGGATGTGAACTGGCAAACACCATCTCTGCTCTCATAATATGACCAATCCATAACCTGCATGACCTATCTGCGCATACTAAAAAGCAAGCTGCATTGCTTTTTTGGAAATGGCTTTATGCTTCTCAACTGGCTTAAAGGTCAGACATCTCTGACCTCCTCATGTAATTGGTACTACTAAAAGGTTGCTGAAGGCTGTTTTCTTTTTCTGCACAAATTAAAATGTCAATAGGAAAAAGGGAAATAAAATAATTAAAATGAACACTTTTAGCACTTCTGTTTTCACCTTCATCATTTTACCTTTAGCTCTGATAAAAAAGATGACGTAAATACACAAAACTTGAGGTCATTTTCAGAAATCCATGCATATACAGGAAGATCCAAATCTATTCCACAGAGGCTGGAGATGAAAAAATAATTATATCTCTATCTGTATCTCTGTTTATCTCTATCTTATCTAAGTTAAAGCCCCCAAGCCTCTTCTCTGATTATGCTTGATAATATCTTCTATGTTAGCTTTATATAGACATTATTTCCAAATAAAACTTAATCTTGCTGTAATCATTTTAAACTATTCTTACTGTCCATTAGCAGAGTTGTAAAGAGACATGTTGACACTTGTATCTTTTTCAGTTGTACCCTTCTTTCTACAGCTTAGAGGTCATTCCAACTCACTCTTTTCCTTTCCAGTTGCCAACTACAGGCACTACTGCTACCAGCTCTGAAGATCCTTAGTCACTCTTTTTGGAAATCAGCTGTAAGTGTTACTCAGATCTATGAATCTGTTCAATTCCTTTCCTCTCCTGCCTTTTCTATGGATCTACTAGTAACTGCTTTTAAAATACACACCCTCCTTATCTTGAAGGAATCAGGCATAGTCTCTCTAAAAACAACCTGGATTATAATGCAGCAATAACAGATGGCAGCAAGTCAAAGAACATTATAGAAGTCATTTGCTAAAGGAATTTTCTTACAATTTGTGAATGCTGAATTATTGCTACAGGATTTGGGGCTTTTTTTCTGGTTCTGTTGCCTTCATTATAGTGGCTAAGTCTTTCATAGGCTATAATTATTTTATTCTATGCAGCTATTCCTAGAAGTTTCCTTAAGGACCTGACCCATCTATATGATAGACATATGGATGAGATAATTGAGATCTTACAGATCTTCACATATTGATAATGGACTGACCTAAGCTAGTCACCATGAAGTCCCCTTGGAGACAATGGAGAGGAAATCACCACCAAATAGCAATTAATTTGACCTAGCTCAGATATCCTAGCTTAAAAGGAATTTATCTTTAAAATGTCCATTTCCTTTCACTGATTATGAAAGAAATCTAGACAACAAGTTCACAGACAGAAACACTAAGGACAGGTATCACTTTGGGAGAATAAACCTATCCAAAAGACAGTTAGTGATCATCAGGAAATTATTTGGAAGGGACTAGAGACAGTAGGACACAGCAGAGACAGCTATACATACTTACAGAGAGATGGTTCTGAGTCATTTGATTAGTCACAGAGACAGTAAAAATCACAGTACCACAAATCACAAAATTAATAAACACAGTGACTTTTTGCAGACATCACAGCAGCAGAAAAATTTTAGGAGACAATGGTGGAAGGAAACAAAACAGCTTCTGAGGATGTTTACGGAGAATGTCTTCCATGCACTGGGAGAGCATGAGAAAAATATCTTGCCTGTGAAATGTAATAAAAAATGCCATAACTGCTGGCACTGCCAAGGCAAGGGCGTAGGGAATGATCATACTGATAATATATGAAGAAACACTGAGTATTGTGGAGGTATACCATCAAGATTCTTAGATAGAAAGAAGCTGGTCCTGAAGCAACAGAAAAGGAAAGACTTTTGCAAGGATATACAAAAGGAAGTGGTGTTGTCAAAACAATGGGCAAATAAAGTGGTCTCTGCTGGAGTTTAGGAAAGAGTACTGTGAAAGGCAAATGCTTGTTTTCCCTCAGCTACTGGATTCCTGCTTTACAGTAGTTGTCTGTCTCACTTTGTTAACCAATTACATTTGCATATATTTTGAGTGGCAAGCTCTGTTCTCAAGTTACACCAATAGCGATGGACTCATAAATGTGTTTTTATGCAAAAAATCCATTGAAAAGTCATAGATTTTTTAGCCAAGGTGGTACCTTCCCCCGTGGTACCCTGCTGATCCCTCTCCATCTTTGAGGAAACATCTGTGGGAAAGCAGACTATCTGGATCTTTGAAGATCAGTCAGTTGTTCGCACTCTTGCTGATACCATCTTGTTGGTAACCAGCAGCTAAAGAAGCTGACTGCCACACCTAGCATCTAGCTGAAATTTTCTTTGCTGCATTTCTAGCCCACCACCACTTACTTTAAGCACCAGGTCATGAAGCACAAATACTGATTTTTTTTTTCCTTTGTAGGAGTCTTTTATGTATTTTGGGATTGTTATGCCTTCGGTCTTTTCTATAAACCAAACAACCCAAAATCTTCAATACTTCTTTGTAGATCATGCTTTCAAGACCTCTAATCATTCTTCCTGATCTCCTCTGAACTGTCTTCAATTAGGCCACATCTCTCTTGATGTTTACTGAACAAAGTCATCTGGATCTGCTGAATTTGAAGTAAACACCATAAAACAGTGGTGCAAAGCTGTGCTTGAGCACAGGAGGCAAAAGCTGTGGTTGAGAACAAGACAATTATGTTAATGACTTCTTATCCTCAATCTGTGTGCGTTCTTGGGAGTTGTCAGCTGAGCCCTAAGGAATGCTGAGACACTGGTATTTATCATCTTTATTCAAATTAAACCACATAAATAAAAAGTGCCAACAGACAACAGCCTTTGAAGATACTAAATCTCTAATGCGTATTGCTTTTCGGTGCTCCTCTTTATTTTCACTTAAATATGAATGAGATTTTGAAGAGGAGATAAGGGTGGGGGCACACCTGAACTTGCACCTGGGAAGTACTGGATTCTGGGCATTGAAAGCTGTGGACCTCAGCCATGAAAAGAGGTGGTTTTGCCTCACTGCTCTACTCTCTGTGAACAACTTGACTTCTGCAGTTATTGGCAATGAATATATACCACAGCTGAGAGTCTCACGGTAAGTCAGTTACATAGAAGGAAGAGTAAATAGGTTTTATATAGAAGCTCCACTTTTCTGGAGCTCTCAAATCTCAAACACGTCTCCATTTTTTTGGGCTGCCCCCCAACTTCCTTTAGATTACAACTGGTGCTTCTGTGCTTCCTTTTCACACCTCTCCCCTGCTCCAAACGTTGAGAAAATCTCTGCCAGCGCTGTCAACACACAGCGAAGAGTATCTCAGCTGGTGATTCATGCATATATATCCCTTCCACACATGTTTGCTAGTTTGCACTACTCTGGTATGGCACTAGTTCCCTGCCCTACAGTTTACACTATTTTTCCACTATCTACTTCTCAACATATCTCTCCTCCAAAACGAGAATGCACCTAAAGCTCCAGAAAAACTCACCCTGATCCAATTTAAACTGAGTAACATTGTCCAAAGGTTGCACCCAACTTTCAGTAGCTGGCATGTTTTTGCCCTTTTCTAGCTGACTACTGAGTTTTTGCCCTTTTCTAGCTGAGTACTGAGCTCTTAGCAGAAAGACCTTTCAGGGATCTGCACTGCACCATGTTAGAGATCAAAGTGAAGACTTTGATCTCCAAGGAATCACTGCCTCCTCCCTATAAAAAAAGCCTCTCTGCAGTTCCCCTCTGCTGCATCTCAGCTTCACAACATTTTGAGAGAGGCAGTAAAATTGGGAAGAGAGAAAAAAAGGCAAGGTGGAATTATTCTGGATTTCCCCTGTTCCCTCAGGATATACTGGATGCCTCTTTCCCCTCTTCACAAGAGTCAAGTCCTCCAGTCTCAGAACCGATCTCCTAGCCTTATGTGACCTCCATACACAATGGTATATAAAGCCATGGAAAGACCTTGGGCATCATAAGAAAAAAGACAATGTATTAACTACTCAAAATCCTAACCAAAGCAGAGCCATTGTATTTTGCAGCATAAGGATCAGTTGCTGCAGAATATACTAATAAAGGTAAATTATTGTTTGTACATTACCCTATAACCCAATAGACATGGTAAATATTTACAGCAATCTAACAATGTGAGGAATTCTGTATGACTAGAAATGAAAACAGCGGCTATTTTAGCTTTGAGTAAAATGCGAGTATAGCCCCACCGTAACTAAATTTTTGGGTGAATAATGACTTATGCATTAGGAGCCTCATTAGGTTATAACTCAATACACCTTTTTCTGTCTCTGTTTTCTGATACAAGACGGATGTACTGGTAGGTGAGCTCTGCAGGTTGGAGGCAATAGGTCCCAAGCAGATCCCACCCCTCAACCAAAGGAGGACCTGTGTGTAGCTCCAAGAAACTTCACTAATTCCGGGGTTGAGCGGTCACAGGACACAGACAAAACTGGGAACACCACTGCTAGATCTCTTGTAAGAAGTACAGAGTAACTCAGTCTTCTCTCTTGGGGGCAGATCTCCACCAAGGTCACAACAACCTCCCTCACACAGAAGGTATTTCTGCGTGTGGTCAGATAGCAGAGGAAACACAACCCGGTGTGATAATTTTAATCAGCTAACAGCCTTGCACAGCAACATGTTTGGTTGTCACTTGTGACAGTGCATGCTGTCCAATTTCTCTCAGCTGGGCTGCTTTAATACTCTTTTCCTATCATATTTAAATATAGGTGATGTCTAATTAATTTTCCCTAAGATGTCACCCTCACTTGTGCTCTCTGTAAGTGTTATTCAGTCCAGATATTTATAGGAAAGGACATCTTAGGACAAACATCCTTCCAGTTATACATAAATGGGGCCACTGGGAACATATACACCTTGAAAAGTTTAGTCTCCTAAGTGTAGGCCTCTGGCATGCCTGATTTCTTTTAATATTTCCTTGTGTGCAAAAAGAAGACTGAAACCTCAAATTCTACATATGAATGAACACCTGAGTTCATGAATTCTGTTATTCTTGTTTGGCTCTTTCATTCTTGGGCATTCTAAGGCCATTCAGAAAGAATCTGTATTTCATATTAGTCACACAGATGGTAGACATGGCTCTTTCAATAGCATTAAAAAAGAACCAAGAAGTCTGCACTTCTCCATTTTAGTCACAATTTTCTCAATTGCTGCAGACTCCATTAGCTTCACCTTTTTTTGATATGATAATTGAGCAAGCGGTTGCAGTCACAGCCAACAGCAAAAAAAAAAAAAAAAAAAAAAAAAGGAAAAAAAACATATCAAAGCTTGATCTTCTTGAGTGATATCACAGATACTTCATCAGGCCCTGTCTTGTCCAACAACATCACCTCACCCTTTCTAATTTGGCTCCAGTTTTACGATGCCTATCCGTGCCAACAACATTCTTCTTCGCACAGTTTCAAGTCTGCATATTTTCATGCAGGATACTACATAAAACAATCTGCACACAATTAGAGATCAGCCTGAATCATCAGATTCGGGTCTGTATCCCAGCTATCTTTGTGTTTAGGACTCATGGATCTGGGTAAGATAGGCTGTTCTATACAGCAATGCTTTCAGCTACTGGCACAAACTCACGGACACCTATCTTTGGCTGTGCTGATTCTTCTAAAGAGACATCAGAAAAACTCTTCCTTTTGTTAATTCACATCTGCCATGGTTTCTCCTTGAGATTAGAGTATTGCTTGGATCTGAGCTGTCCCTGATAACTATAATAATGCAAATAAAACAAAGGAAATATGTGCAGAAAGTATAAAATGTGAGGAAGACGAAGGGAGAAGGTAGGTTGAAGAAGTGTTGGAAAGTTCTGCAGGTTGCCATTTTGGCTACTGTGGAGAAGGGGTGATAGAGGCGGAGGCAGTAACTGCCCGTTTAGGAGCAGCAGTCCCTGGCCCGCATTGCTCAGCTCCAACCCTGCTCCTCTTCCTCTCTGTTGGAAGGAGGAAGGTCTAAAACACTTGGCTGGGCCACATCAGTTCTTCACCTTTTTCCTTGGTCTTAGCAGTCTCATCTCCAGGGTAGCTGTCTACTTTGCCCATGTCCTGGCTTTAGCATCAGGTCAGGCAAGAATTGTTCTCTTGCATTTGTTAGCATCAGAAGACCTTAAAGCAATGGAGTCAAAAATGCAATCCTGAGATCCCATCTCCATCAAGACGTCATCAGGTTGAGTTCCACTGGAGGGTTAACTGACTACAGATAGGTTAAAGTATGAGAAAGAATTAAGTGTTTTCCAGTGCTCTTAGTGGCAGTTTTCTTTGCGAGGCAATGCATTCCGGGAGGTTGCTGCTCCATTTTGATCCTCTGCGAAAATGAGATCTCTCATAATTAGTGTCTGGAAAGATAGCAGGTGTCCAAGTCTGGATTTTTTTTCCCTTTATTTTTCTTTTTTCTTTTGTAGCATAAAGGTGAGTTAACAACACTGTCTCTGCTGCTGAACTCAAGCAAGATCCAGCTGAACTTCAATTCATCTCAGCAGCAAACTGTTTATTAAAGACCTGTCAAATGCCCATATTCTGTGGATCATCACAGGAGCTGACAGTGGCACAAAGGCTTGAAATCCAGTGCATATCACTGGAGGATACCATTAAAATGTAAGTGAGACCAAAATCTCCCAGCTGTCACTCATTATCTAGGACATTCTCACACAGTAGATCTCGTGTGCTTCCCTTTATGTAAAATGAGCCTCCTCTTCTGACTTGTTCATTTTTTTCCTGCAATTAAGCAGCTTTTGAACAACAACATTTTGCAAAAAATAATAATAAAAAATCACTGCATCTCTATTCACATGTATATTTATACTCTATTTGATGTTCTCCAGCATGTCTAGTTAATCACTGTACTGCTCATTGTGGTCATCAGCTGATTATTTTCCATGCTGCTGTGTTTTGCAGCTTGAAAAGAGAGATAAATAGGAACGGCTGGATTTCCACAACTCAGAATCATTTCAAGAAGGATTGTCCTAAGCCATTTGTCCTCATCTCAAAGCAAACTTGGACATAACTTTATTCAAGCTAAGGTAGGACTGACTAATAATTACTTCAGCCTTCATTATTTTTTCTAATTTTTCTCCTACTTTTCCAATTCTGGTTTTGACTGGGAATTTAATGGCTGAGATAGATAGATCAAAGTCATATTGGTGCTGTCACTGAAGAGCTTTTAGTCATGATAAAAGGCTGCTCTCAGTTGTATTGACCATAAGTGGGAAATGCCAGAGGCCTCATAGGCTTTTTCTGAAAATGGCTTGTTTTCCAAGCTGTGATACCAATTTTACACCAACTTAGCTCCATCTACATCAGAGGCAGTAGACCAGAGTACAAACAGGGGATGCTGGATTAGACTGTGATGATTTTTGAGTCATCCGTGATTTACCTCGGACTAGTGTGTTTAATTGCATGACGTTTTCACTCTTGAACCCATGTTTCAAAGAGGTCTTCTCCTTATAAGGCCAATGGCCAAAGAGACAGCCAAATATAAGAAAAAAGTCTACAGTCTAACAACTCGACTGTGATCTTATCATATGTCCTATGCAATTATGAAGTGGTTCCACTTTTTTGTATCTATAATTGCTACAAATTCATATTAAAAGGAAAGCTCTTCATTTTAGCACAGCTTTCAGATTTATTACACTATTCTGTGAGTGCTTTGATGTTAAAGATTTTGACAAATATATTTAATATAAAGAACCATATTAGGGTAATTATATTATTTACACCCAGAATCTGGTGATTAAATAATTTCATTTTTAGAATCTGAGTGTACAACTTACCTTACACTGCAATTATTTAGAAGTTTTATTTTTGTGTTGATATATATGTAAGTACTACAAAAAATGTCAGAATAATTCTAGTACAACTGCAGATTAAACTCTGTTCTGGTGAGAACAGAGAGCTAATAACGACAGTTATGCACTTAAACTTAGGGGTAATTATACATGCTTAAAAAAAATTCTAAGTGTAATTACAGTGGAATTGCAGTAGAACTGCAATGCAGTGAAAAGCACATTATCCAGTATACCTGAGGCAGATGAATCTTAAATGAAGCAGATGACTTAATATTTAAGTCCAGGTACTTGGAAAGTTTTTCTGGGACACTGCAATTAATGTAGATCATCAAAATTGGATGGATATACTCTTTTTTTTATCTTTTCTTTTTTTTTTCCTTTCCTTCCTTCCTTCCTTCCTTCCTTCCTTCCTTCCTTCCTTCCTTCCTTCCTTCCTTCCTTCCTTCCTTCCTTCCTTCCTTCCTTCCTTCCTTCCTTCCTTCCTTCCTTCCTTCCTTCCTTCCTTCCTTCCTTCCTTCCTTCCTTCCTTCCTTCCTTCCTTCCTTCCTTCCTTCCTTCCTTTTCTTTCTCTTCTTTCTCTTCTTGCTTTTCTTGCTTTTCTTGTTGTTGTGGTTGTTGTTTTTTTTGTTTCTTTACACTAAAAACACATAGAAGTAAAAGATGTCCATGACACCAAGAGTGTAATAGATCCAAAACAAGTCTTAGAAAACTGGACTAGTTAGACCAAAGGCTTTGATTTAGGCATTGATTCCTAAGTGCAGATAAAAGCAGTAGAAGATTTGGGAGGGATCAAGCAGTAGCAGTTTAGGCTGGTGAAAGAAAACAAGATGCTACAAGAAGAGTGTGACTAATGCTGTCCAGAAGATGAAGTGCCCACTAGAAAGATGCTTGGAAACATGGAAACCGTTCTGGGTGCTTTCTGCTCTGCTCAGGAAGATGAAGCATATTTTTACATATTCTTTATGACTAAAAAGGATGGCACTCATGCATTACTTTACTGTAGCAGCAATGCTGTCTCCTGACAGAACAACCCTGGAGGCCCCAGATACTGATTAATTGCTCATGACACAAGGAGTCGTGTTAGTATCAGCAGCGGGATCCGGTTCCCAGGGAGAGAAATTGCAGCCTAGTAATTTCTCTTGATCCAAGCTGGAACAAATAACGGAAATGATCACACAGATCAGATAATCTAAAACAAGAACCAAAACAAGAGCCGAAGATGAAACAGAAGGATTTAAGAGAATATCTGGAAGAATCTCTGAAAGGGCTTAGAATAGAGCGGTTTGGGGAGAAAACAATATATGTTTTTATAGGACAAGACCTACAAAAAGCCTGAACAGACCAAAGACCCCTCCAATGAAGCTATAATGTTCCTGGGCAAGAGAGATGAGGGAGGTGCAAGTTGTCCCCAGACCTCATAGAGGACATGCAGAAAGTCATGGCATGGTCTGAGGTTTGCTACCCAAGATGAGCTATTACATGGATTGAGGGAGCTGAAAACATCAGCCTCTGGGAGAAATAAAAAGAGGTCAGGCTAGCATGTCTGCATGAGTCAGTGCATGAGGAACTGGGCCAGTTGGAAGATTTGGTAAGACTGGGCACGTATATCTTCCACATTGTCTGCAACCAGCAGAGAGCTGGAACAGCCAGACTGGATTATCCCAGCCTGAGTAACACAGAAGCCAATTATTTTTGAGGGAACAAAAAAGTAATCTCCCTGGGAGTTCTTGCTTCTGTTTAATTTCATAGTCCAAGTGAAAAAAAAAAAAAAAAAAACTTGGAGTGTGGATAAAAAAGTGTGCGAGGGGAGAGGGAAGGGGCAGGGGCATTTTCAAGCAGCCAACTCACTCAGCTCATGCGCAGGGTCAGCGCAGCACTGTATCCCGAGGAAAGAAGCAGCATTATCCAGCTCTGGTTGATCCCTGTGTTTGGCAGGCGATGCCAAGGACTTATCTCATCTTACCAGAGCACACCCAGGGAGACCCCACCTGAACCTGAAGCCTGTGGAGACAAGTGCTGCTGGCATGCCCCAACACCAGGTCCCAGCTCAGCCCCACGGTTGAGCACCTTAGATCTTCTGGAGGTGACAGTGAGATCTTGCAAAAAGGAGTTTTGCAAGAACAATTTGGTTAAGTATAGATACAGATCAAAAGAGAGGCCCATAAACCCAAGGCTGGCCAAGAAAAAGCCTCACCAGTGCCTCCAGACCAACATCTGGAGGCAGATTTTGGGAGCAGAAGGCTCTGTGTTTAAACCTGGCTGGTATAAAACTGGTAATGAGTTTTTCCTTAAAAAAAAAAAAAAAGGCAGCAGAAATCTGTGAAGGATATAGGAATAACTTGTCAAAATGCAAGAGCTGATTTTCACATGGTTCAAGAGAAAATGAGGACCAAGTCTTTCACAGATGGAGACAGTGACTGGAGGGCAGAAAAAGAAAACAAGGGAAAAAAAAGAATGTTAGGATAAATTAGGAAGCCTGTCCAGATGAGCAAATACTCAGTTTGATTGCATTTTTGGGAGTAATTGTGTCACAAACATGAAGGGAATTGGCCAAAAAATGGATTTAGAAAAGTTCTTTAAAGAGGACAGTTAAGTAAAGTATATGACTTCTAAATATTTAAGTGAGCAAATATAGTACATCTTGAGAAGTAGTTATCACAAAACTGCATGGCTATGCAGAAAGGAAGATAAGATAGGAAACAGGATGATATTGAGGAATCTGAGAGGATTTTTAGGTGTTAATTGTCTTGGAGGTCTAAAGTGATGCTCATTTTATGGATGTTTCTGGCTGAAATGCCAATATGAGGATTTGTGTGGGGAAAAAATCCCATCATTTCCATGGATCTTTTTCCACACAGTGCTGTGAATTTTAGTAAAGAGCAGGAAAAAAAAATCAAAACCAAACCCAAACAACATTACAAAGTAAAGTGTGGCCCAAAAGACATTCTGAATTTAACTGCAGAGCTATAATCCTGGACCTTTGGATGATGCTGACCAACCTGGAGGCTCACACAGCAGTAGGCACTGAATAGCTACTCCGTGCCAAAAAAGGAGGAGTCTGAACAAGACACTGGGGAAATGCAGCAGCCTGGGATGAATCAGCTCTCAACTAGACCAAGGATCTCACCATATTTGTGGCTAAAATGCATAACAGAAGCAGATTTTATTTGGAAGATAGAAGAAGAAGTGCTACAATCTGGTTTTTTTTTTTTTTTTTTTTTTTTTTTCTGAATAGATGTAGACTGCATGGTATAGCTGGTCTAACCAGGGTGTGAAAACATACACAGGGACATAGGGCCAGAGCCTGCAAGAAGCAGAGGGTTGCTGAGTACTGAGACAGCAGGACGAAGTCTGAGGCTATTGAGAGTTATTTAAAATGAGTGTAGGTTGAAGAGTGCTTAGTGAAGAAGGGGAAGCTGTTCGGGTGGTCAGGAGTCATTTATCTGCGAGATGGACTCTTGTCATTGCTTCTGTCCTACCCTCCCCCTGCTCCAAAACCTCTAATATTGGTCACAAGTGGCAATGCTTAGGGATCTGAAAAAGATTACAGTGAAGCTGGAATGGTGGTGTCACATGAAGAAAAGTTTCCCAAGAAAAAAAAAAAAAAAAAGGAAAAAAGGAAAAAAAAAACCTGCCCCAAAGGGAATTCTGGTTGTGGTTAAATCTCTAGGATATTTTTGCCATGGGCTGCACGACATTGTAACTGTGGTCAGACCAGGCCTTACTTTCTTGCGCTGGCTCTTTTTGTTCATAAATATTGGGGAAACTTGCCTAGTAGTTGGAAAATTTGCTCTGATGGGATTTCATGGTTGTACTGAGACCTGGGTGTGAAACATTGCAAACACTGTCTCAAGCAAGAGTAGAAGGAACTGGTTCCTGAGGAAAGTTGAGTCTCTCTTTTAACTTTTTTACTTCTCTGGCTAGAGAGAAGCCAAGTCGGGTTGCAAGAAAGGGCTCAGGAAATGGACTTCCAGAAGCAGAACTTGGCACTGAAATGAAGGGACTAGAAAATCATTAGAAACCCAGACCACCAGTATTCCCTGCATGTGGCTGCTCAATGTATTTGCAAACTTTCCCCACGTCTGGCTAGGTGGAAAGAATGAAAAAAATGAACCAGTTCAGGCAAAATCTGCTCACCTAGTTTGCCCTTGGAACAGGTATAGTAAAGTAAAAACTTACCACAGAGTCTATTTTTTTTTGCCTTTTTTTTTCCAGGGTGTACATCTACCGTGCAATTACTTATAATTTTTTTTTGCCAAGTTAAAGACATCTCAGAGTGAAAAAGAGAGTTTAATTTGAACGTCCATTTTCTTCTTTCTTCCCATTCCCAATTCTTTCAAGTGAAGAATATTTTTCATTTCAGACTTTCAAATCTCATTTTTTTTCTGTAACATTATTAAATTACTTTTTTTTTTAATACAGCTTAAGTTATTTTTAGTGCCTTTTCCTCCCTTGCTGTTCTGACAAAACATCTCCCTTTCAGTTGTTGCTAAAAACCAAGTAATTTCTTCTGACTTTCAATTCATTTTCTTTCTTGGAAAAAAAATCTGGTTTTCCAATCCTTCCCATACTTTACTTCATATTTTTCTTTCAAAACACCATTAAGTATTTCCACACTTTCAGAATGGGTGCTCCAATAAGTCTCAGGAACTGATGCCTTGCTCATATGCAGCCATTCCCCAGGTTCACCCACGCTCTGAAGGTAGATCATTGAGACCAGTGAGTCTAAAAGAAATTTGGTCGGCCCTGTCCTCATCTGAACATAGACATTGACTGCTGCATTTCCAGTCACTGTCTTTTTCAGCCCCCTCCACCAAAAACCCTCTACCAACCCTCAAAATGTACTTTTCCCAGGCTGTAGGGCAGTACTTCAGCCGTCGGTACAATCGGCACAAGGCCAAACAGTGCTATTTTGGGCACGGAGCAGAGAGCACGTAGGCATTAAAACAAGTCAGCGTGGCTAGCATTAACTCACCATGCTGTTTACAATTCAAGCAAACCTGTCCAAACAGCTAGTCAGACAGAGATGAGCCTGCACAGCTTTGTCTAGAGGTCTTGTCTCATTTTGGATCTGGACCTGGGGGAAGCTGCAAAGTGGAGGCAGAGATGCGCTGTGATACACAAGGATGGGGCGGTTGCCTCATGGGTTGCATTCGCTCTGGGTAAAGCTTGGTGAGTCCTATTGCTATTTGTATAAAACTCCAGTATTGCATGAGACTTCTCCTGCGAGTCTCTATCTATGGTTGGGATGGGGCCTTTCCAGGATGCTGGCAGGGTTGAGTTTACCAGCTCTCCGAGTGCTTTTCATTTATTCCTGAGTTAGTTAACACACATTCCTTAGCGGTGTGAAAACAAATGGCCTACTTTGGGTGGATTTCAAATAAAAGCCAGGCTTAACTAGGCCTTTTGAAAGCTTAAGAGTTCATATATGTTCATTAAACACTAACGACCAATCATTTACTGTCTGCTCACTAACAGTAAGGAGTTGCGTGAATGGCTCTGGCAGCTGGTGCTGGACAGAATGCCAGTGTAGGATGTGGGGTGCATCAGTGGGACCATCTTGCTGCCTAGAGCGAAGAGAGGACCCTGTGCACAGTACTTGGCCCAGGAGAGCAGCTGGGGCAATTCGACTTCTCCATGGGCTGGAAAAAGATCTCCAGCTTGGCAATGCCAGGAGGGTAAGCCCGCATCTTCATTGGGTTTTCTATGATGCATGAGTGGGAAGCTGCTTCTACTCCATGGTGCTTCTCAGCTGCTTGTAGAGAGCCCTCTGAAGGGACTGGCCTTGTCTGGTCACCAGTAGACCAACATCACATGCCACCAGATCTTCTGCTTTGCAGATCATGGGGATTTATATCCATCAGGGATCAGGGCAGACCATTGCTGCCCATATAGCTGTCCTCATGCCAGAAGTGCTGGGAGAATTCCTGTTCCCCATTTGGAGGTTCAGGAAGCTGGGGATTAGGTGACTTGCCGAAGGCCACACAGTGAGGTGGTGGCGAAGCAGGCAGCGCCTGCTGAGCTCGCAGACCACACTGCATCTTCAAGGCAGCCATTCAGCAACCCCCGTGGCCTGTGTATGTGTTCAAATGGAAGACGAATTGCAGCATTTTTGCCTTTATTTGCACTAGTAACATCTGTCCAGACTTCTAAGACTACACAGTGACTGATGAGTGGCTCAGTAAAGATCTGCAGCAGACAAAATAGACATGCAATACACAGGGAGTTATATGTTTAGTTTCCCAAAAAACCCTCCAAAAAACTCACAGACTTGCAATAAATATATAATTTTATGGTCTATTTCTTGATTATAATTTGCTACATAATATCATGCTAAGAACTGCCTAGCTACCTTGCCAATGGAAATATGCTGCTGGCAAGTGGTAAGTCTCTCCAGATCTGCTCAAGGAGTCATAACTGTAACAACATAAGCAAATAGATCATCAGCATATTCCTTTCTGCATTTTTCCCTCCCTTTCTTTCTTCTTCTACTCCTTTCCCCTCATTTTCCCCTCTCACTTTCTTCCCTCTCTCCTTCATCCCAATCCCTCCTGCCTTGCTTGCTCCTCCATTAGTGTTCAGAAGATTTCACAGTTTTCTCCCAGCCCTGGAAAGAATGTAAGTCGATGCTGCTGATTGCCTTTGAAAACATTTGGAACAAATTATCTCTACTTTTGGAATCTGAATAAAGGAATGTGAGCCTCACTGGAGAAATATGAAATACAGGGTGGGATTCACAGAATGTCTGTAGCTTTCCTTTTTTTCTGAAAAAAAAAGGAAAATAATAGACTTTTTCTTTACTCCTCTTTTCTTTCTTTCTTTCTTTTTGTTACTTTGTTTTGGAAAAGGTCATACAGGAAAAATGAAGAGTTCAGGGAAGTGCACCCCGTGAAGTGCCATCTTCATCAGCTCTTTTAAAAGTGTAAAATGATGACTGGCGTGAGTTAAGTGGTGCATGAACTCCGTGAGCCCAACGGGCTCAGTGAAGAAATGAAGTAGACCTTGGATTCACTCTGTGTTCATGTCCTGTGAGGCAGCAGCCAGATCACTGAGATCTCATTGTCCTGCCTTGCTCTGCTCTCGGATAACTGGGCTGCCTCAGTTTCCCTGCAGAAAAGATGCAGCCACACTGTGGTGCTGTAGAGTTACCATCAGGAGACCAAGAGACATCTCCAGAGGAAAGGTGATGTGCAAATTACAGATACGCTGCACATTTCCAGCCTCAGAATTTCCTACATATCTAGCAGCATCTGCATGGAAGATTTTACTTTGTCTCCCTGCAGAAAATAATGCCAATCCCAAAACTTGGTTCCAAATCACGATGTAAGTAAATGGCTCAAACTTGGCGGTAGGAATTAGAAACCAGATCTGCTTCTTTTTTTTTTTTTTTTTTTTTTTTTCTAAATGTTCAGATTCATGTCTATCATAAATGCAGAAGACTCATGATAGCTGGAAGATGGACAACTTTGCACTCAACGTAGCCTCAAACTGGCAAGCAGGTCAAAAGCAGAATGGCTGGAATTGTGCATTCGCTAATATTTTCAGGCTGTTAGCACAGCACATAGATCTGCAAGCACTGAGAGAAGGCAAAAGCCTTTTCTGAATAAATAACTAGATGGTCCACAGATACTCTACTTGCTTGGATTTAGGAATGAAACTTGGTTGGGAGAGAGCAAGGATGAAACTTGTCCTGTTGAGGACAGATGTCAGATTCCATGTCAAGGGTCCCCTAATGTCCCCATGGCCAATATGGGCATCTGGACCCCATCCAGGCCACTTTGGGCCAGTTTTTCTAGGAGAAATTCATAAACAGGGGGTGATGGCTCTCAGGGATTTTCCATAGATAACATCATGAGTTTCTGTTTAGCTTGCAAAAATGAAAAGTATTCCTCACCAAGACATTGCCTCATTTCTCCTCAGCTTTTCTGAAGACTCTACAGAGGAGTAGAGGCTGATCCATTATATAAAAAAGCTGCTGTGTCCACTGACTACACTCTCCTAAGCAGAATGAAATATTAAGTGCTCTGGGGAGCAAATAAACTTTTTTTAAAAAGCAGATGAAAACGGATTTCTGAGCTTAAGACTTTTTGTTTTGTTTCCTTGACTCATAAAGCCTTGGTGAATCCTGCCCTTAAGTGTCAGAGACAGTGGGAGACGCCAAAGCCCTGGCAGGTTTGAATCTGTTCACATAAACCCTGTGGGTGTGAATTTGATTCTTTCCGATGATTATATTGGAATGATTTAGTCATATTGTTTTGACCTACTTTCCCCGGTTGCAAACCCCATCCAAGCTGGTTATTGTTTATGCATAAGGATCATGAAGGCTCATTTACACAGAGGTATATTATCAGCAAGGAATTTAAAAAATAAGCTGAGGAAAAAAATGTGGAAAAGACTTTTGGGGCAAAACCAGACTGTGCTGCAAGACCCACTTTTCTCTCTGAAATCTCGCAAAATTCACAATGTAAAGAGTGGGGCTAAGACACTTGACTCCTACAGGTCAGGATTTTGAAAGATTGCATCCAAGATAAGCAAATTCATGGTGGAATGAAGTAAAGAGGGCAGACTTAAAGGAATATAGATAAGATGAAGTACAGAAAATTACATGTGAGGATGCAGGAGCAGCCTGGGATGCTCAGGGGTTGGTGACAAGCAGCAAATAGGAGGTCATGAGATGAGGGAAGGTCACAGGGAGCATGGAGACCATGGCAGTTCTCCATTGTCTCACAAGGAATAAAATAAGGGCAGCTGGATGGCAGGAGGTATTTTTGGGAGACCCTCTCCTGTTGGAAATGGCAGGCAGTTAGGGTGCGTCAATACTACCACAATTGTGGTATCAGAGATGATTGAATTTGTGCTTCCTGGAGAGAGAATATGCCCTACAGAGCTCTGGGGAGATAGGAATCAGGAAGATCAGACGAGATGAGAAGGCAGCAGATGAGGCAGGGAGTCATTAACAAAAAGTTAATGCTGCGAGTGGGAGGTAGTCTAAGAAAATACATTAGAAGCTGAAACGTAAACTCAAAGGGTAAATCTAGCCCTTTAAGGCTGAGATTTTCAAAACAGCCCTAGACAGTTAAGTGACACAAGTTTTTTCATGGGAAGCTGGACACTGAGAATCCTTTTACACCTCCGGTGATCCTCATATCTGAGATCTGGCCTCAGAACAACTGGTCATCTTCTAGCATTTGCTGGTGCCATGAAGCACCACCACTGCTAACAAACCCTCAGGCCAACATCTTGTCTCCTCCAGGGTAATTAGAAATGGTCATTAAGACCATTAAGTTCCCACTTATATACCATAAGCACGAAAATGTCTCTGGGTTAGTTCAGTTTTGAACAGAAGGATGGGGTAAAAAAACTCAAGTGAAAATATGTCTTCATCTCTGGATCTGCTGGACTTTAGGAAATCCTAGTAAGCATGCAGCTCCAGTCAGCTTAAAAGCTTATAGCAATGAAATATTACCAATAAAACACCATCAATAGATTTTCACATGCAGTAATTGGAATGCAAAAGGTATTTACTCTTCAAGCAGAGCATACATCATGAGTGAAGTTTGGAAAAAATAGCATGTATATCCCTTTGCATTTTCTGCATTTTGGGTCTGTTCAAGACAAAGAAAACATCTGTAGAGAAGGCATCTGTGCTGTGGCTGATTTTAATGATCAAGCTGCTGTTCTGTAAATATGTATATATGTCTTAACATATGCATTATTTTGACAGGAAGACAGTCGTCCAGACATTGATTTTACTGCGACGAATATAATTCACCGATGCACAGTTGCTATAATTTAACAGGCCCTATTTATTCTTCTCACACTAGGCTTTTTTTTTTTTTTTTTTTTGCATTCAAAGGGTATGGTTTGCTAATAAGTTTTGCATTTGTGTTGCAGAAGAGGGAAATCTTTGCCTAGAAATCTTCATCTCCATCGAATGCTACCTTTCAGCTAATGAGATTGCTGTCACCTAAATTTTCATTGTTTTAAGAGCAAGTGGCTGCCGACAGTTTCCTTTCAAGCTTGAATGATGAAAGGAAAACACCACGCTGCCTCATCTGGCTAGCTTGCTGAGAGCTAATGAGCCTGAGGCTGCACCCATCTTTGCTATACTAGTGTGACCTTATGTCTGCTAATGCACAGGGAAGGAGTGAAAAATGTACTGCTAGTTCCCTCCAACAGTTCCCTGGGGACATGCTGAATGTGCCAAACAATTTAGTAAATATATATCAAGTTACTGTGGTGAAACATACTCCAATGTATTGCGACCCTGGGTATCTCAATCTAAAGATCATATTTTATTTTTGTTTATCTTCCTCCTCTGGATTTGACATTTGAAAATTCCTCTTCATAAGGGATACCTTCCTGGCTAATTTTTAAATATTTCACGAGAATTTTAAATCAGTGTCTATTTTTCCAAGAGACTCTCTGAAATTCTTTACTGTCTTTTTTTTTTTTTTTTTTTTTTTTTTTGTCTTTTCCTGACAGGTATATAGAAGTTGACGTGACATTCAGCAGTATAGGTTTGAAGGAGGCTTAACTGATAGTAACTGAAAGCACTAAGTAACATAGAGCAAGCACCTCAAAAAGATTTTCCATGCACAGTGAATAATAAATATATAAATATACATATATATATAGGATTCTCTTGGTGGAAACTGTTCTCCCTTTGTGTTTGCATTCCATAAATATTGCTGAAAATTGTTTTTACTGGGCTTTAGGATCAAATTTTCATTGCAAACTTTACGCTCAAATATGCAGTTTGAAATTCCTTCTATATGGCAGATAATTATTGAGGCCTCCCAATAGGGAGCAGAAATGCCCGCAAACAGTGCATATAAATAGCACTGTGAAACTGGAATATTCACATTGGATGATTTTTTTGAAGATTACAGAAGCCCAAGAACTCCTTGATGGGAAAAAAAAATGTTGAATAATGTTAAGTAAATTCAAAAGTTAAAGCTCAACCAGTATCTAACTTTCAATGAAAGACCAAACTTAACCCAAAAATCTAAAAGTATCAAGTAAGTTCCTATTAACTACTTATTTCACAGATCTAAGATTTGCTGCTTACTGGAATAAGGTAAAGGATTTTGAGCTAACCAGTGGTCTTTGTGACATATATATTAACTCTTCTTTTTATCTGATGCTGCCTTCTTAAATCTTGGCACTTTTTGGCAACACACACAATACATTCTAGACTAGTGAGCATCTCTTTCCACACAAGTGTGAGATACAGTGTGAAAGCAGCTAAAAATTGTGTTTTTCTTTAACCTCTGCCATGAGATATTAATTAATTTCAAATATCTTGGGGCAATCTAGCCAAAAAGACAACAAATAAATGGGACCAAGAGAACCACACTAGATCTTTTCCTGATCAAGACAGTCCTGCAGCTCATAGTACCATAAATACAAGCTATGATAAATGCAGAGCTTCTGTTTCACAATCTTTCAGATTGTGTACTTCACCCAAATATGAATCCTGCACCAGATACCCACCAGGCTGGCCAAAAAAGCAGAACAAAATTCTCAGTTGGAAGGTCAATCAATCTTCTCCAAACATATCTCCATGTTGTAGGAAGGTCTTTAACAACAGCTGCAGTGCTTAGCCCCAGGAAGTAAATAACCTAGACTTTTCTCCTAAGACAATGTTGGGCAAAAAGTTTGAAGATGGGCTCTGATCATGTCTAGCAGCCTTAGAGCATGGGGAGAATGAAGGTTTTAAGATGACCCTTATTCCAGAAGGACTTGCCAGCAAAGCAGCAGCAGTGCCCTGTGCGAGGCATCAGCCTAGGATGTTGACAGGTCTTTACTCAGAAAAAGGCAATTCAAAGCAAGGATGATGAGGAGGAATCACGCTCTGCATTTCTGAGGGAGCAGGGATGAGGAAATGCTGGCTCGTTGGCACCGGTGCTGCTCTCCCCTTGCATTAAGCCTGTCTGAGTTATTGCTGTGTTACAGCCGCTCAGCCCCTTTTGCTTTCTGTGGCATCAGCATTTCCCTGCAATAGCTCTTGCAATGCAATCCCATGAATGGTGTTTATAAGCCCCGAGCCTCCATAATGGGAGCAATGTTTCCTTCCCTTTAGTCCCTGCTTTCATTGTGAATAAATATTAGGCCTGAAACATAGAAATTAGTGCTTGATTTCCTTTGTTTGCCTCCTTCTACACCTTCCTGAACTGCTACAGTAAATCCTCTGTGCTAATTGTTATCCTGTAACTCTCACAGAAGAGCATATGCCTACATACTGCTAAATGCAGAGATGCAACATGGCCCGTATCCAAAAACTACAATCAAACCAGGACAAGATTAAGTATGTTCAAGGCAAACACACCCACAATCTAATCAAGACAAAAGATGAAACTCTGGCTCTGTTTGAGTCAATGGGAGTTTTGCCACTGACTTCATGAGGTTGGGATCTTGCCCAAGATAAACAAGCATGAGACAAGACAAAATAAAATAGTTTAGAAGCGGGAGGGTTTTTGTGGGTGAGTCATAGGAGAGCAAGGGCAGGGATATTTGCTTCCTGGGGGGAATGAAGATGGGGCAAAAATGAAATATGAAAATTGGTTTAACTGAGGAAAAGGGTGAGAATGCCACCAAGGGAAGAGGAGGAGGACCCTCTGCTTAATGCAGGTGAGAGACCTGTCCAGCAGCTACCAGGAGTGGAGAAGACTGCCAGGCTCGATGACCTGGTAGGACCTGATCACTCCTGCTGAGGGACCATCACCACTGCCAAACAGGCACACCACAGAAATCTTCACCACAGCCGAAGGGTTCATCTTCCCTTTCCTGTTCTTCCCTTAAAACTCAGTGACTGCATTTTTCTCTCATTGTGATTGTATAAAGCTTGGATGTTTAGATTGAAGTTTTTGGACTTTTGGCTACCTGCATAGAAAGAGTCTCAAAATAAAAACAGAAAGATTCTCAAATGAGAGAAATAACAAGTTGACTGTGAGCCAGGAATGTGGCCTTGTGGCCAAGAAAGCCAATGGTATGCTGGGTCAGATTAGGAAGACCACTGCTAGCAGATCAAGGGAGACAATCCTTCCTCTCAGCTCATCACTGGGGTGCTGGGTCCAGTGCTGGGCTCCCTGCGCAGCAGAGATATGGAGCTACTGGAGCAAATCGAGCAAAGGGCCATGGAGATGATTAAAGGATTGGAGCATCTGCTGTATTAGAGGAGGCTAAGGAATATGGGACTGTTTGGCCTCAGGAAGGCTCAGGAGGGACCTTTGCAATGTGTATAAATATGCAATTGGTGTGTGAAGCAGACAGAGCCATACTGTTCTCATGGTCCTCAGTAACAGGACCAGAGGCAAAACTGAAACACAAGGAATGCTGTCTGAAAAAGAAAAAAAAAATGTGTTATTTTTACTGTGAGGATTATCAAACACTGGAAAACATTTTCCAGGTAGGTTATGGAGTTGTCATCCTTGGAGATATTCAGAACCTAACTGGACATGGTCCTAGGCAGCCTGCTCTTGCTGGTCTTCCTTTAGCAGGCAGCTGGAAGAGGCGATCTCAATAGATGCCTTCCAAGCTCAGATGTTCTGATTCTGTGTGTTCACTACAGGAGAGCCAAAGGATTTTATCCAAAGCAGCCTCAAGCCATCACTGCACATCCATGGTATGTCTGCATACTTATCCCGTGTGCCTGAGCATCCTCCACTCCCCCAGAGACCTTTCCCCAGGTCTCCCAGGGGGGAATGTCAGTCTCTTCCTAGCTCATCCTCTGGGAATTCCTGAGCACTGGTGTTATCCAACAAGGACCATATTGCCCCTTGACACATGCTTCGGGAAATAGCTTTCCTGAAATTTCTATGAAATACTGAAAAAAGAGGGGATGGGGCTTCCTGTTGCTGTGGTGCCCTTGGTCCTGATGACTTTACACTGGAGTCTGGGTGAATAAGGAATTCCTCCCCCTAATCCTCTCACTTCCTACTGACTGCCTTTATATCCACAAGCTACTGAAGGACACCACTTTCCTCAGTTTCACAGCACATCTGAAAAGCACCTCTGACCGGGCTGAGCCTGATTTAGTACAGTTCCACCTCAGTGGTGGTTAATAGGGGTTTCTTCACACACTTGAGAGGAAACAAGGCTGAGCACTAGTAAAATCAGCATGTTTAAATCATAGAATCATAGAATGCTTAAGGTTGGAGGGGACCTCTAGAGATCATCTAGTCCAACCCCCTGCACACGCAGGGTCACCTAGAGCACGTGGCACAGGACTGCGTCCAAGCGGGTTTTGAAGATCTCCAGAGAAGGAGACTCCACAACCTCTGTGGGCAGCCTGTTCCAGTGCTCTGTCACCCTCACTGTTAAAAATTTTTTCCTTAAGTTCATGTGGAACTTTTGGTGCTTCAGTTTGTGGCCATTACCTCTAGTTCTGTCAGTGGCCACCACTGAAAAGAGGCCAGCACCATCCTCCTCACTGCCTCCCTTGAGGTACTTCTAGACACTGCTCAGGTCCCCTCTCAGCCTTCTCTTCTCCAGGCTGAACAGGCCCAGCTCCCTCAGCCTCTCCTCATAGGGCAGATGTTCCAGGCCCCTGATCATCCTTGTGGCCCTGCGCTGGACTCTCTCCAGCAGCTCCACATCCCTCTTGTACTGTGGAGTCGAGAACTGGACACAATACTCCAGATGTGGCCTCACCAGGGCTGAGTAGAGGGGCAGGATCCCCTCCCTCGACCTGCTGGAGACGCTCTTCTTAATGCACCCCAGGATCCCATTGGCCTTCTTGGCCATGAGGGCACACTGCTGCCTCATGGTCAACTTGTCGTCCACCATGACACCCAGCTCTGCAGAGCTGCTCTCCAGAAGGTCGGTCCCCAGCCTGTACTGGTGTTTGGGATTATTTTTCCTCAGGTGCATGCTAAAAGCATGTGCCCATTTATGTCATAGCAAATGGGGAACATCTATAGGAGCTGTCCTAAGAACACCCCTTCCAGGAGAGTTCCTGGAACGCACAGCGAGGCTGGGACATCTTCTTCTGGATCTCAGACACGAAGCCCACCTAACATATAAGCAGGTAGCTGTTACTGACATCTAAAGGCAAGTGCTGTGGTTGCTGCTGAACACACTACATTTTCACACTCCAGACTTGAAGCTCGCACAGTTTTGGGGATAGCAATCGGCTGTTTTCTGAAAGATAATGGCAGGGCCACAGGAAAGAGGAGAATGTATCCAATGCCTGAGGATGGCAGAGCCAACTATCTTAGCAATAATGAACACCAACTACATTCACTGTTTTAGTTCTGTGTATAACTTAGTTCTCATCTGTTCAAGATTTGATGGTTTCGCCTCTCTTGAAATCAAAGTTACAAGAAGACAAATAAGTAAGCAGACAAATAGAAAAAAATAAATGATTATCTAACTTGAAAATAGTACTTGCAATCCACCGTTCCGTTAAATTGCCTTATGAAACTCAAGATGCTGACAGTTTATGATACTTCTAAAGATGGTGGCTTCCATTAAAATGTCATTCACCAACCAGCTTTTGCCATGTTCATTTGCTATTCTGAGAATGGAGAAAACATTAGCAAATAAATAGCAACTTGTTAAACTCCTTTCATTTGAATTCTTTGAGATAACTGAAGACAGTGAAGAGAGAGAAGAGCATTTTGGCTCAGTCACAAGCAGCCACCATCCTTAGGGCTACTTTGTGCCACTTCAAGGACACAAAGCTGCTGTCAGGCAGACTCCAGAGCTTCTTGACATGGTGCTGAGCCCCTTCAGAAGAGCAGCAGAGCAGAACTGGAGTCCAGTTTTCTCCTTTCTAAAGGAAGCCACTAAGGAATGCTTAGGAGACAGAGTAAGAACAGGGCATGAGTAACGTAGCTTTTCCTTCTGATAGTATAATGAACTATATAGAGACCTTCTCTGTGAATTTTGTCCATTTGCTTTCAACCTTTGTAACATCTTGTAGCTAGGAGTCTCACTGGAGTTGAGCACAGCTTTATAGTGCCCTTATATCTCTCAGCTGACTCTGGAACAAAGCCCTGGCCTCAAAGCATCAAGAGCCTGAAGAAAGATCTCTACTAGTCCCATCTTTGTGCATTTGGAGACTGTTTGGTGTGTAAGGAATGCATGGGAATAGCACAGCTGCCTTTCTCCTTCCAGCAAAGGTTCAGAAGTCAGACCTCAGAGCAAAAGCCTTCACCTTGCTGAGATGCCTTCAGAAACTCAGTCTATTAGACAGCTTTCCAGTATGAATCTCTAAAGCTGGAAAAACAGTTGGTCTAGCTTTGCACTGAGGTCTGTGGCACCAAGGAATCACCATCCAGCTGATACAGATGCCTCGGTCAAAAGGCAGAATAGAGACAGCAAGCAGGTACCTCATTACTGTAAAGACAGCAGACAGCACAATGAACCAATTGTCACGGAAGAGACTTTCCCCATCCTTTCAAAGTTTATCTCATTTTAAAATGTCTCTTTATGGACATGAAGACTGCTTTGCAGTGACGTGGAGGACAGGTTGTGGTGAGAGCTTGCTGTTTAACATGTGAGCCCAGAATGTTCCCAAAGGATTCTTGCTTTCACTATATTCCCCGCAAATCCCATTCCAAACTATTCTTGCTATAACTCTATCTCTTTGTTTGTTGTTGGAACCACAGTGTGGCTGTGAAACCAGAATCATCCTGGGCCTGGAGGTCTGCCAAGGTCTCCAGATCTGTTACAACCGGTGTTTTGATCAAGTTATTTATTCACCTAATCAAAAAGTAAATAATATATACAACTTCAGGACTTCAAAGACTCTGTCTCCAATGGCAGGATACAAATGAAACCACAGTTTTCATAATGCTGGTGGTATCTGACAGTAGCTCTTTAGTAAAATAAGCTTTGACTGAGTCACAGAGAACGTGTTTCCTGGAAGCAAGACCCATTAAAAAAAAAAAAAAAAAGGCGAAATGACATGAACGAAGCAATATTCAGAGTTCAAATAACTAGAGTAGATGTAGTTGTAATGGTTATAAGCAATAAACAAGGGTTTAACTCGGAAAGGCATTTGTCTGCTAGGATGAAAAAATTAGTGGTGCTTGGGGCTCCCTGGTCTCTGAGAAAAAAGCAAAGGAAGCTGAATAAAAGGTCTATCAACATCCCAAGGAAGCCCTGTTTCACACTCATTTACAAGGTTATCTGGAATGTTTCCTTAAAAGATTGCATCATTCAGATGAAATCACTGAGCTAGTTTTTCTAAATCCATCTGAAAGGTTTATACTAAATAATTAGTAATTTAGGTTGGGGTGAAATTTAAGTAAGGATTAGACATCACTTTAGTGAGCTTAACTATGCTAAGTAGAAGTATATGAAACATTTTCATCGATGATCCAAATTAAGTAAAGGGATTTCTGGGTTTCTCTCCAAAATGAAGCTTGATATTAGTTAGTCAAGAAATATTTTAGAAAACTTTTTAGGGGGAAAATCTATACCATGAGTGCAAAGTTCTCCCTTCAAAGGAAAAAATGGATGTTTAGGGGCAAGGACAATCATTACTTGTGTCCTATTGCAGTCCTGCCTCTGATTAGGTGGATATCACAGCAACTAGGTTGTTTGTTTGGGATGATCCCTATTTGACCAGCTCTGAACTAGCTCTGGGATGCATTCTCCTGCAGTGACGAGCAGTTCTGATTTTGTTATGACAGAGATATAATAAACAAGAGGATGATCCAAGGACTGAGCTAGGAAAGAGTGACAGAGCAGAGCAGGCTAGATGTCTGGATCCTCAATGACAGCATCAATCTCTATATCCAGGCATTGAAAAAGCACAATTTACCATAATAGAGGAATACAAGATGAAAATATCTGAGTTACCAAGCAGTCAAGATTGCTCTGCTTAAACAAAAGTGTTTCTCTATGATAAAGCACAGCGTCTGGCTTTGGTATCAATTCTACCTCTTCCTAAGCCCACTAAAACACACTGAGATGCAAAGGAGGCAGGGACTAGGGCCAAGGTGTGACAGTGTCATGATGAGCCCCTTCTAATCCACCGGATCAGACGCAGAGGCGGGTGGATGCAGCTGCAAGCAAATGAACCCATTTTATGATGTCAGGTTCATGCACTCACTTAGCACATCCCATCTGTGACACAAAACAAGAGCAAATGTGTCTCATATGATGTGACCATATTATGCTACCTGCTTGTGCTGTGCTAACTTGGCTACTTACGGTTGTGTGAACACCCATGCAAAAATTTTGTAACTTGTGTACTTGAAAAATAAATTTTTCAAAAGCAAAATAGAACAGAAAGCCTGGCACATCAAAATGATCATGTGGAGTCCCACTCTGCCTACTGATGCATGGACATTTGCCTTTAGGAGACCACTTAAACACATAGCAGCTGCTAACCCACCCACTGCCCAAAGATGGACCAGTCCCTGTTACCTTGTATAATCATTCACACCTGTGCAAGGTCGCTGTAAAAATACTGCACATCAGAGCTCCTCTGTTCAACACCCACTGTGTACAGATGTAAATGGCCAGCCACTGTGAAAAGCAACTGAGAACAGAGCCAACACACTATGCTAATTAAATATCCAAGCAGACAAAACTAGGGGAAAAGTAGACAAAAAGGAAGGCTCAGTTTCTCTTTTGTTAGCTTATGCAAACATATGGATTCAGAGGACTTTTGTGTTCATGAAGTTTATTTACCTTTACCAGAAATGCACACAGCAGCAGCAGCAGCAACAACAACAACAGCAGCTACTGGAATAAGCAATGACTTTATCATCTATATTAGAAATATGTTTCTATAAAGAACCTCATGAGTCACAAAGACTTTTGCAATTGTGTCAAACATCAGCTTCAAAGAAGATTGTCCCTACTAGTGCCAACTTGAAAGCTGTAGCGAGACCTCATTGTTTTGATGGCTAAAAGTTTTTTCTGTTATGTGTTCACAAAAGGGCAGATCATGCCAGGCTGTTTCAGCTACCAGAGGGAAAGATAACTAAGTTCGTAGCCAAAAAAAAAAAAAAGTGATATGTCTCATTTGTCTCGTTTGTTCAAGTGTCTAGGTCTCATTTATTCAGTTGATTCAGGGAGAAAATGACCTTGTTTTGTGCCCTTGCTCACAGAGGGCATCAACTTCCACCATTAATAGAGAAGAGTGTCATAATGTGGTACAGAAATGGGATGACCACTGAGTCTTGAGTAAGAAGGATACCATCACATTCAGTATTGCAGAATGCAAAATCATGAAATACTGAGGGTGAATATCTCAATATTTTTGATGTTTTGATAATTTGACATCTCATCCTTTGAAGGAGGAGATAGCATAGAGGCCCTGTTTGGTCACAGGATGTGACTGTGGAATGACAAATATGATCTATTAATTTGAAAAAGAGAAGGTATTTCTGGCAGAGAAAATGGAGATATGCTACTGTACGAGATGCATGTGAAGAATGACAAATTCAAGATGGATGGAGTAAGTGTGCAATATGTTACACAATTATGAGATAATGAAACTGGAAGGCAAGGACTAATCAATTTTAGGATGATTTTCTTTTTGAAATAAAGGTAAGTAAAGGCAACAGCAAGCACAAAGAACTCGCTTCACAAGCATCTTTTAGCATTTATAAATTCCAGACAGTTTGTCGTTAACTTCCCAGAGCAATAGCATTGTGTGAGGCATACATCTGAATCCTCTTCCTATTTAAAAATCAAATAAGAAAGTACCATCAGACGGAGAGTAGTTACTCAGAAAGAATAGGACAGTAGAGGTCGGCATGAAAGGAGCATTCAGTAACTCACCATATTGCATCCTAACATCATCCAGGATTTTGTGGATTCAGATTCTGCCTGACTCAATTCTGATCTAGTTTTACTTTGATTCTCCAGCAGTAAATATTTTTGTGCTTCTATCAGTCTTGAAAACATTGGTGTAAACTACACCATAGTACACTGCAGTACCATGCACTTTGAAATATCAAAACATCTTTTTCCTTAAGTGCAGCAAATTCTTCCACCTTGGAATTTCAAATTATTTCACAATCTAAAGAGCTCATGTTCACCTCTCTAGAATTACAGATTAACTCAAGATCAGTTGAGATAAGAGGAATGGGACACTTGGCACTAAACATCCTCATAATTTTAAAATCTCCTCAGACAAAGTAGTTTTGAATTCTCTCCTTATTTTCCAGATCATCAGCTTTAATTGTAAACTCTTAATCATTGCAGACGACCACCAGCTCGAAATCTTAACATCTACGAAAGCTTTTTAAATCCAGTACACAAACCTCCCCAACTGTGGAGCTCACAGGCAAAGCTTTTTAACCTTTTGTGTCTGCATCGGCAACCAGCTCCTGAAATAATGCTCTGGAAAGTGCTTTGAGATTTCAAGATGAAAAGAAATCTCTTTTTTGAATCCAGTAAATATACAAAGCCAGTGAAGCCCTTCAGAGCTTATTTGAAATGCATCCACACATTTGAAATGCTTCCTCTGCTATTTTCCATATGAGAAAACCGGCACCTTGAGAAGCAATAAAGTTATTTCACTAGTCAGGAGGCAGCACTGATGGTGAACATGCCAGAGCCTGATAACATAAACAGAGGGAATAAGAGAAATTTTCATGTGTCATTTGAACCCATAAGTTCAAAAACAAGATGTTAGTTCATCTGCACAGAATGACAAGTTCAACCCAACTATCAAAGTTTCGATGATTGCGTAGTTTTCTTCCAAGAAACATTTCTCTGTATGAAGGCCATCAGCTTTAGAAAAACTACAGAACCGGTCCTAAAAAGCTATTCCACCAGAAAATCTTTATTAGGAATTGGTCATGGAGCCATCAGAAGAATGTTAACTTTTGTAGGTTTCTTTGTAGCTAAGAAGTCCCGGAATACAGCTTAAAACTGACTTTATATTAGCCGGAAAAAAAAAGGGGAGGGGGAAAAGAAAAAAAAAAAACACCAAAAAACCCCCTCAAACTTTGTTGTTGCTAAGAAATACCCATTTTCATAGGAAGAGCCAAGGAGCAGAAATTCTTGTAGAACAAAGGGTATGGGTCAGAAGCTGTGGGATTTAGAACTGGCCAGCATTTTTTTTTTTTTTTCGCTTTCAGAAGTAGCAATTTTTGCCCACATCTATTAAACCATGCAAGTTTGCTAGACAGTGTGGGGACAAGATTAGCTCCCCCAAGCATCACTGCAGGCTGCAGCAGTTGCCTCCCATCACCAAAATGGCCAAGATCTGGGGTATTTGCCCATGCTGTGAAAAGTCCAACTCAATTTCCTCTCCTGCTGCTGATGGTTGAATTTGCCTATCCCAGGTCAGCAAATTAATTAGGATGCTCTGCGGGTTGCCGGCCGGTGAGACTCCCAGGGACTCCTGTGCACTCCTCCTGCTTCATGGGGTCTACGTAGCGCTTGTCGGGCGCTGGGACCGTTCCAGCTCACGGGCGGCCTTGAGTGACCGAGTCATTCAGCTGCTCTCTGGCTCAGTCGGTCTATTGAAACGGAGCACAAAGGGGCGATGAAAGGCAGCTGAATGCCCCTCAACCTGATGTTGGGGTGTTCTCCACAGAAGGAAGGAGCCACTCATTCAAATCCTATCTTTGAACTTTTCCCGCACCTTCTCCCAGATGCTCAAGCTTTGGAAATATTCAAATTGAATAGGGATGGGGCAGAATGCAAAACCAGCATGTGATCTAGCTCACCATCAGTCCACCCTAAGGTGATCTACCCCAGGAGACATCACACAGCTCCTTGGAGCGGTCCAGTGTAAGACAAGCATGTTTGTCATTGGACCCTACCATCATTCCATAAAGCGAATATACACTGCCAGAGCTCTGTAAATTGATTCTGACAAGAAGGATAATAATAACGCGCCATCTACCAGGCCATCTGGTCTTTCCTACCAAAAATATCTTAATCAAGTATTAGAGACATTTAATATGCATTGCAAAAAGAAGTATTTGTGGGTATTGTACAGTGGTTGAAATCAGATGAGGAGAATGAACGAGGACCCCGTAGTCTTGGCTGGTGCTGGAGTACGGCAGCAAAGTCAATAGAGCCGTTCTGACTTTCACCGGTTGAGGATGCAGGCCATCATATTTAGAAACGTACTATTAAGAGAGGTTATGCTCTGAAACTTAATAAAATTACAAATCAGAATATCTCCAGTGAAATTAATGATCCAAAATATTGCAGTCAAGCAGAAGTCAGCCTTGTCTTGAATTTTGAAGGTCATTTGGAGTCATAAAAATGCAGTTTTATACTATGGAGCTTTGGAGCAATAACAAGGCTAGGAGGGCATTTGGCAATGATGGGGAAAAAAAGGCATTTTCTCCTCCCTCCTACAATTAATTTGAAAAAAAAAAAAGCCCTTTATTGATTATTTTCACAGGCCCATTAAACGCAAAAAAACTAAAATCTCCAATGATGTTCAGAATAAACTGGTGGCAAATATTTCTTTTCACTAGTTTTTGTGCCCTGGGAGGAAGAGAATATGAAGAGGATACAGAGACTCCACGGATAAGGTGCCTCACCTCAGATACAAGGTGCTGCCTGATAGCCCAGCTGACATCCTTCTTGCCAACTGCAAACCCAGAACAGGAAGTGGGCAAAAATTATGGATTTAGTGAAAAAAAATCACAAGAAAAAAAAAGTTTCAGTCTATCCTAAGCAAAGTGTTTTGGTTTATTTATTTGAGTGAAAAAAAGAAAAAAAAATCTTCTCTGCAGGGGGAAGATTGGGGAAAAAATAATATCTAGTTATATCTATGACCTATGTAATGTTTTTCATCTTTTTAAAGTGTTTCTTTCAGGAATATTTTCCTTTTCCTCATTTGTGTCAACCTCCTAAATTTCTTTTTTTTTTAAAAAAAAGAAAAAAGTGATTTTTTTTTAAAGGATTGGTATCCTAGAATCACAGAATGCTAAGGTTGGAAGGGACCTCTAGAGATCATCTAGTCCAACCCCCCTGCACACGCAGGGTCACCTAGAGCACGTGGCACAGGACTGCGTCCAAGTGGGTTTTGAAGATCTCCAGAGAAGGAGACTCCACAACCTCTCTGGGCAGCCTGTTCCAGTGCTCTGTCACCCTCACTGTTAAAAAATTTTTCCTTAAGTTCATGTGGAACTTTTGGTGGTTTCAGTTTCTGGCCATTACCTCTAGTTCTGTCGGTGGCCACCACTGAAAAGAGGCCAGCACCATCCTCCTCACTGCCTCCCTTGAGGTACCTCTAGACACTGCTCAGGTCCCCTCTCAGTCTTCTCTTCTCCAGGCTGAACAGGCCCAGCTCCCTCAGCCTCTCCTCATAGGGCAGATGTCCCAGGCCCCTGATCATCCTTGTAGCCCTGCGCTGGACTCTCTCCAGCAGCTCCATGTCCCTCTTGTACTGTGGAGCCCAGAATTGGACACAATACTCCAGATGTGGCCTCACCAGGGCTGGATCCCCTCCCTCGACCTGCTGGAGACGCTCTTCTTAATGCAGCCCAGGATCCCATTGGCCTTCTTGGCCACGAGGGCACACTGCTGCCTCATGATCAACTTCCTGTCCACCATGACGCCCAGGTCCCTCTCTGCAGAGCTGCTCTCCAGAAGGTCGGTCCCCAGCCTGTACTGGTGTCTGGGGTTATTCCTCCCCAGGTGCAGGACCTTGCACTTGGCCTTGTTGAATTGCATGAGGTTTTTCACCGCCCAGTTGTCCAGTCTGTCCAGGTCCCTCTGGAGGGCAGCGCAGCCCTCTAGGGTATCAGATAGTCCTCCCAGCTCGATATCATCATCAATATTATGAAAAATATTCTGGCATTTTTAAACCAAATCTCTCATTTTGCTGTTCTGGAAATGTAATTTTTTTAACTTAATGTTAAAGAAAAATTCCTCATTCTCTCCTGCCAAGAGCATATGTGGTAGTAGACCAGACTTCAGACACATGCTTATCTCACAGAAAGAGCTCATCATGTAGCTCTACCCCAGACTCGCAGAGAGTAAAGACATTGTTAAGTCCCCATAGAGAAGCAAAGAAGTAAAATGAGGAACAAATTTGTTGAAAAAAAATAAAATTACCTTGAATGAGAAAAAATCTGCTGCTTGGAGGAGGAGGAAGATTACATAATTAAATAAGAGCTGATCATACTGCTCTTGGCCAAAAATTTCAACAAGGTTGGCAAGTGGGTCGCAGATGAAAAAGCTCTGCTCTAAGGATGCCTTATGCCTTGGTCCAACTCATACATGGCAGGGATTAATCATCCCCATCAGGTACTTAGCTTGCCACATACCTGGATAATAAATGTTACCTTGATGCCCTGATAGATACGAGATGTGCAAAGAGGTGTGAGGTGAAATCCTACTGTAACTGAAAGCTACAACAGACTTTACTTTGGCTTTTGTTCTCTTCTCTTTTATACCTGCTCGCTTCTCTAGTTTCTCTTTCATCCAGTATTAGATACTGGAAAGGGAAAAAACAGAGGATGTGTCACCTCAATGACACAGCAAGCTATCAGGTCTCCATTATACCAGGGCTACTGAGAAAACATGGAGAGATCCTTCCCTTGACACTTCCTACAGCCAAAGCAATGACCAGAGAAAAGGAGATATTTGCTCTTTAGTTGCTTACAGCTGACTTGCTGCCTTCTGGAAGCGAGTCCAGATTTAGGTCTTTGCCAAGAAAGCTTTCCCTCCAGCCCACACAGGTCTGACTTTCAGCTGGAGATATCTGGTATGTCTTTTTTTTTTTTTTTTTTTTCCTTTTTTCTCTATTCAAGGGAAAGAGCACTGCTGTTGTTATTTTTTTTTTTTATTTAAATAACATTTTTATTTGGAGAACATCCAAAAAAAAAAAAAAGGAGAAAATAGTAAGAATAAATCAATATATTGTAACGTTTGAGATGACCTGAGCTGAAATATCTTTTCAAATTTTTCAGTGCATGCAACTACCCTAGACTGACTTTTTATCTTCATTTTGCAGGAAAAATATTTTATATTCACATTTTCATGGGAGAGGAAAATTGTTTTCCATGCAGCTGTATACTTCAAATTGACAGCTGCATTTTTCACGGGTGAGATCATTCAAGATGAGGTAGTCACTCAAACAGCTTGAGCCAATTCCATGCAGAGCTTTGGAAATGACCAGAGCTACCTTGAAATTGTCCTGAGAACTGAAGAGCTTTAGGATGACCTTCCCCTTTGGGGCTGTGTTGCCATGCAGACCATTTGTTCTGCTCTGAACCTAAAAGAGCTTTGGATCACTGTTTTTTTTTTTTTATTTTTAGTACATGCAACAAGACAGAATGTGTGAAGCCCCAAGTTTGGCTCTTAATAGAAAGCCAGACTACTTGTCCATTGCATGGAGCAGGATCTGGAGTTGGTTCTCATGTGAGGCTCTGAGCTCAGTGCTCAGATTTTTGGTAATGTCAGAGTTAGAATGAAAATTGTCTTAGAGCTCTGTAAGAATGAGTTATAACCTCATGTCAACCTGAGTGTGAAGCCAGGACTAGCACAAGGATTTAGTGGTTGGAGCTTTTATGTTTTCTTCTGGGCAAGGTGGACATTATTGGCCCTAGACTGCTGCTCTGAGCACAGTTAATGATTGCCCAGCTACTTAATAAATATAAGTATCCAGGATGCATCAATCCTGAAATGAAAAAAAAAAAAAGACAGAGAAAAACAAAACCCCACAACTTTTATTGTTGTTTTGTCGGTGGTATAGTACAACAAAACACAGTTTCTATACTCTCTGACATCTAGAAAAAATACTTTCTAGGCTGCTCCTGGGCAATGTCACCTGATCCTTCAGCTACTTCAGGGAACCCACCTGCCAGCAGAATAAGGGAGGGTTTCTCTCAATTCTTCATGGTGTTGAACACTCTGTTAAAAGGCAAACTAAAAAACCTTCTTGTGAAGCTGAAGGCAAGAACGTGAGTCAATCCTAGAGCTGCAAGGCATTTTAAGTAACCTACTGTGTAACTTTCCCTCTCTCAAATACCTCATCAATCTGGAAGCTGCAATGCCCATATGTTTCTTCTGCCAATTTGTTTTAACTGTCACAGGGGTTGTTTTCAAAGGACTCAAGTGACAGCTTCCAAATCTATCTTGGTGGATTGGCAGGAACTGGGAACGGTGTCTTTGAATGGCACAGAGGTCAGATGTTTAATTTCATAAGGTTCACATGATTTATACATTCTCAGGCTCTTGATTCAGAATAGCCCATGTTTTCCCTGCTAGTCAGGATATAAGTCTTATATAGGGGTTGCTCTGTTTTATGTAACTCGTATGATACGAAAGCACAATGCTAGTGCTAAAATAGATAAATGATTACTGCTATTCTAATATTTTAATAATACTAACAATATTCTAATTCATATATTATTTGAAGCCACACATGTTTCTGTCTGCTGTTCATTGGAGCCCTCTCTAGCAGGTGCTGTGAGCAGCATTGATGGGCACAGGGGAAAACAGCACTTGGCTCTTAGCATAGCCAAAGAAACTTGTGTGGCAGGAAACACAAGGGAGAAGGAAGCAATCTGCAAGAAATTTCTCTTCTTGTGAGCAACAATGACCCTTTAAAGCACTAAAATCTTTCAAGAGTTAATTTTTTTTTGACTGAGAGGGCAAGCCGGTAAATTTTAGATAGATACAGTGAGCGATTTGCGCAGGGTCATGCGGTTTCTAAAGAAGGAACTGAAGATTTCTAGGTTCCGTGTTCTACTTTACTCAATGAAATATGACATTCCTGCATTGTCATTCCTACATTTCTTCACCTATATGGGGTCCTCAGTTCTAGGAATAGTCAAAAGAATCCTAAAGTACATTGGAATTATTGTGAGAACAAGAATGCTTTCCAGGACATGCGGAGAAATTCACATCTGAGAACTACAGAATCACTTCATTAATATTTGGCAAATAGCGAAATTAATATTTATTATTAATAGTAAATTAATATTTGACAAATATTTGGCAAATAGCAGGGAGATAAGTGGGGAAAGGAGACTTGTTTTATTTTTCTTGGTGCCCTTTAATTTAATCTAATTAACCATCATCTTGTGTGCTGGAAAATCTGAAGTCCTGACACCAAATCTACACATCCTTACACTTCAATTCTGTAAGTCTCATCTGTTGTTTGTCTTTCTGTGCCACACATAAATGCAGTTTTGTCTGGTATCGCTGTCCTCCTAGAATGAGTCTATACATTAAATGGTTATTCCTTCAGCCCAGACTGATAGAAAGCTAGATGTCTTGGCAAAGACAAGCTGTCTATATATGTATGCCTTAACAAACAAACAAACAAACAAAAACTTGGAAAGCTAAACTGCTTTCTATCTTTTTGCTTTCTCAAGCATCTCTCTCCTCATTATCATCAGGCTTCCCTTTTCAGCTGCCTAGCTTGCCTGCTAGTAATGGAACTAGAGAATCTAGGAATCTCAAAATCCTTCCATTTATGTTTTCTTGAAGACCTGCAGTCTTCAATTAGTCTCAAGCAGGTAAGACTCTGTCATTCCTGGGTCCTTGGCAGTCTTGGTGTTGACTTCCCAGGACTTCAGAAGGGCATGTGGCTCCCAATACAATGCTGTGTGGAGCACTGTCCTGGCATGTCCATCAGACCAAAGCCATCACAGGATGTTGAGGCCATGCTGCCGTTGTCTTTACATGTGTCAAGACCACCAGTTAATGAGGACTAGCGAGCAATAAGGGCAGAACCCCGTTAGATGTTGGTGCATTCATATATATTTCACCCAATTCACCTCCAAAACATGGTAATGCTGGAGGAAGAAGAAATACTTGTGCCTCTGAATCTCCTGTTTTGTCTTTCTCACGTGAGAAGGTTATTGGCATAATCATTGCAAACAGCACCTGCACCTAAAGGTGGTGCTCTGGTTAGACCTTTGAGCTCATGTTTTCATTGCTGGTTGGGGAGACTGAGAAAAGAACCAAGTCCTGCCTTTGTGGACTTGTGCAGTCCCTACACACCCTCCAAATGTATTAACTACAACAATACCAGCAGTCAGCAAATGTCACAGGGAAGAGCTGCTGTTTTTGTTGTTTATGGAGGGCCGTAGGACCTTTCTGCTATTTCAGCTCCAAGCATTTCTCTTTCCCACATCTAGATTTTTTTTTATTCTTTTAGCAAATCCAGGTACAACTGGAAAATGTTTACACCGATTTCTGGAAAGAGAGGAAAGGAGAAGCTTGAGAAAGGAAACATTTTTCAATGTCATTTCAGACTTACATTTTGTCAGAGCCTCTTGAGCTTTGCTAGGCAGAGGCAGATACACCACACCAGAACATATCCCAGCACAGAGGAATAGTCCTGGAAACCCAGCTGATTCCTGTGCATAGTGTAAGATCCGAAGTGAAAGGCAGGAAATTTCCTGCATGATCTCAGTACTGCTGTGTGAGATTTTTCGCTGAAGAAATTAAGTCTAAGACAGAAGGAAGCTTAGCTGGACAGTGCCCCATTTTTCTATGAGAGCTGACCTCATGACAAGCAGAACGATTCCTCCCTACACGGGGAACTGGGATACTACTGCAAACCCAAAAGCCCAAAGAATAAATCTAGAGTGAAGTGTGCCTAATACACTATTTTATATACTACCTTGCCAGTGTAGTGAGTTAACATACGAAAGAAGCTACTTTCATCTGGGTTCACGCACCATCGGTGGAGAAGTTCGCTCAAATGTGAAAGTGCTATCTACATAGATTTACATATAGACTGCATATTTGTTGTTATTTCATACTGCAGAATCTAAATACTACATCTCCTGGGAATTTCCACTGGACAGGCAGTTCTGTCTGGCATATTGCATGCAGGTAAGGGAGGTGGGAGAAGTGACACTCATCTGATTTTCATGCATTCCCAGCATAGCATGCCTCATTGGAAAGGTAACTTTGATACCTGTCCCAGACAACACGCTGTCCTTCCACCAAAATGTCACAGGCTGCAGAAATCCTCCTCCCACTCATAAATAAAGAGGCTCCCTCTGTCTTTTCTAAATGGCAACCTCCCACTAAATGTGGTGGCTGTGGACAACCCAGAAGGTACTTCTCACCTTGTGCCAATAAGCATATTTAGAATGAAGACAGTAAAGCTGTTTTACTCCCTTTGATGGATTCTGACCTTAAAGCAGTAGAAGCAAATACAAAGCTACATTCAATACAGATTTATTATTTTTTTCATGCTGAGAGGCATTTCCTACTCAGAATTTGAGAAAGTAATCCATGGTCACAAAGTAGAATGCAATATATGAAAGCAGGATTATTCAGCAGCTGCAAATTTGACTTTTGTTTATGGAACCAATATCTTATAGGAATTACCCCAAATCCGCAGAGTTCATGATTATTATTAATGGTATTAGGTGTTGCATACTGTACATGGTAGATTGCAAAAATGGCTTTCTGCCAAACAGTTACGTATTGGAACACTCGTTAGAAATCAGGATTAATTCACTTTCTTGGAAAAGAACTCAGCCAAGTGAGTTTTCAGACAGCAGAGTAAAAAATAAGTGAATCATGTTAAACAAAATGCTCCTGTTCGTCCAAGGCAAGTACACTTTTGGATGCATGCAACTGAAAGCAAAGGAAAATATGGTTTGGGGTTCAGTCTGTTTTGGGAAGAAGCCCACAAACTGCCATGAAAACACTTCACACCAGAGTAAAGCTCCAGTCTCTTCTTTCCTTATTTCTTTCTTTTAGCCACACTTATAGATTTCTTGTTCATGGAAGAAGATTAAAGATGTAGACAAAGGACTGTCTTAAAAGCTCCAGTCCCACAGAAGGCAAAGAAAGCAAAATCCCTTGTTATTTTTCTCTCCACCTCTCAAAACATGTGCAGTGTGGCTCATGATTTTTGACAGTCTGCAGTCGGTGGGACTGAAAAGCCTGCAAATGGGTAGAAATCGAGTCCACATTGGGATGTGGAAATCCCCATGCCAAAAATAAGGGTCAGCCCCATTGATGCTTCAATGTGCGTGATTCCTTTGGGGAAAGGACCACCACATCTCATGCTCTCCCCGCATTGCGCAGCCAGTGTCTGCCACCAGCTGCTCTCCAGTAAAATCAAATAGTCCTTGCCATTGAATACTACAGATCTGACACAGTCTTTCTACCCCATCTCCCTGGGATCGCTCTCCTTATAACAGTCTTTGAGCCAAAAGCTGAACATCTCAGTGGAAGAGATTTAAGTCAACAAGGCGGCAACATGGTGGCTTAAACTGCAGGCTGAGAGCCTGCACAAAGCTCCTTCCTGCTGAACGGATGGGCAGGAGCTCATTAAGCAGTGGGAACTTGTGCAGGGGCCCTCCGTTTAGTGGCTTCTGCGCTTCCAGCATCCCTCTGCCTCTGATGTGTGCCCTGTCTCTCTCACTGTGGGGGGATCGTGTTTTCATATGTGTCTCTGTAAAGTGCCTGACTCTCTGCTGGTGACTCTCTGCTGGCAACTCTGGTAATAAATGGTGACCTTTAGGCTGGCAGAGCTGTCAGTGCAGTCACAGCTTTATTTGCATTAATGTTAAATAATGTGTACAAAAGCAAGAGGAAGCCTGCATATGATATATTTTTTCTTTTCTTTTTTCTTTTTTTTCCAAAGGTTAAATTAGTATACATGGTATAGAATCTCTACGGTTTTCACACTCTGCTACAGAGCTTGAACTTTAATCTTTTGGTCTGATGGGGGAAAAATCAATAATATCATACTGATACACATGAAACTTTATTAAAGTAGCCATGGGCATCTCTGAAACCTTACCCTATCAAGCTGGCTTGCTAATTGGTTTGCAACAGTGTTGCTGCCGTGAAAATTATCCAGGTCTGTCTTGTGAAAATCTGGCTCTATCAGCATCAAGAACACAAACAGCCAGGGAAGCGGTCAGAGGTCGCTTCCTAGTTGTTGGGAACGGAAAATGAAGCTTGTTAACATTCTGCTGCTGCTTCTTATAGGGAGGAAAAACCACATGAGTGCTGCAGGGAGCTGTTCTCAGGAGAATTGAACAAAGATGATCAACCTTCTCTGCGCTCACTTCCACTCACCTGTCAGGCTTTCATTGACGGGGAAACCTAAAAAAAATCTGCCAAAAGTGTCATTTCATACCTGCCAGAAGACTTCAGTTTGGAGTGCAGCCTTTATTTGTCCATTACAATGCAGCTCCTCTCCTTTTCTTTACACACTCTCTATTTTGCTGTGCTCTGATTGCCATTGCAGTAAACCAAAGCTTAATGCAAAATTATCCCAAAGAGATAAAAAATAAAGAATGCTGGCAAAAATAAATGAAACTGCATGAAACTGCTCTAAAGCTTTTGCAAGCAATGCCAGCTACAGATAAAAGAGAGGACAGATACAGTCCCTAAGTTCCCCCTGCCACTGATCCAGAAGGCAAGAAAGACTTTGGCTGGCTGCACAAGTTTGCAGTTATGTCTCCAACGCAAAAATGTGACCTGGAGGACGATGTTGCCTGAGTGAATCTGTGCCAGCAAGAAGCTGTAGCAGACCCTAATGGGTAGATCCTAACTCCTAATGCAAGCAATAGTCACAGCAGAGAAAGTTCAGTTCATGTGAGGAGTTTCATCTATGAAGCCCAGGGAGCACAAAAGGGTCATCAGAAGTCCTAGGGGGCATTTGGTCAAAAACATGCTGGAGAAGTCACTGTGGTCAAGAAAGGCCGGGCTGCACAATCCTTCATTTCTGTCCAGCCCTGAAGCCAGAAAGTGACCTGCTCTCTTGCTCTTTGGCTCCTTGGCATGGCTGCTGGCCATGAGGAAATTCTCATGGAGAAGGGCATTACTTTCCACAGGCACAGCTGTCTCCTTCAAAGAGCATGAAGAAGTCAGAGACCCTAATAGATATTTTACCTGGGCATCCTTTGAATACAAGACAGATCAATGACAGACATAAGTAAATAACCACGCTAGTAGAGTTGCTCCTAGAACATCAGTTTGCTTCAGAATTTTCTGTAGGAATTCTGTGATTGAAATATATATATATATATATCACTCTGAAACAATATCAGAAGGACAATAGAAGATGTCCAACCTACCTTTTTATTCTTCTGATTGCTCACTTCTGGATGTGACCTGAAAAAGAGGTAAAACAATGTTACCCAAGGTAATACTAAAGAACTTAAGGTGCCAGACGCAAGTGTAGACTATGGGACTGTTCCTGTCTCCAAGACATCGAAGGATGAGTAGAAGTTTTCTGCTATATACTCATTTTTTCATAACTGGCAGTAACTCAGACACAGACTAGTGCCTAGTGTCTAGAGGGTGCCCACTGCAATTTCAAACACGTAGGAGAAATAGGATATACCTCCACTCTTAGAACCAGTGAGCACCCATTCAATCCCCTGAGCACCTTATCTTAATGATGAGGTGACCACAGATGTTTTATGTGTGTGTTTGGGCAGAAATGGATTGCTAGGCTCTTCCTTCCACAGCAGCAGATTTGAAGTCGAGCCATTCGTAGTTGCTCTATAAAAACCACATCTCCTATTACTTGAAATGTTCTCAAGTAACAGGTTAAACTGTCTTAGGGCTCATGTGTGGCCTTCCTGCACCAGGACATCTAGCTCATGGTCTTAAATAGAGTAAATGCTTGTATGCATGTAGGGCCCTGAAGACTAACTCAGGAATGTTTGCCTGTTTTGTAGTTACTGATGAAGGTGCCTAGTTTGTCACAGAAAGTGTAGGGAGAAATCATTGAAGGAATAATGTCCAAATTGCACCTTTTTTATTCACAGTTTTTTATGAACATATTTTTAATTTATATCCATTTTCCTAGGGATGCTTTCAGCTTTTACATACTGTGATGGAAGGAAGTTAATTAGGGATCAGCCATGCAAAATCTTCCAGCGTGGCCAGTCCAAAACATTGAGCTTCTAAGAGGCTGGTGGATTAGTAGATAAAAAAGCAAAGAAGGTGTGAAATCTGGCTTCATGAATCAGATTTGAAAGAAATAAAGTATTTCAGCATGAGGTTTGATGTATAATCTTTTTCCTCAATGTAGAGTGGTTGTGTCAAACTACGATATTCTCACCTGCTCATTCTATTCACTTTTCCATTAGCCTCACCACACCAATAGATCATCTCAAATTTTCAGAAAGAAGAAGAAAAATGAATTTTCTGTTGTCATGTAAAAAAGTCTGTTTCTAGGGGGAAAAGCAGATTCTTTTTCAGGTGGAACGGAGGACACTGGACAGGAAAACAAATTGATTCAGAAAGCTGTTGCACTCTATGAATAACTCAAATCTCCTCTCTCAGGTAATGATTTGCAGTAGTTTGTTATTATGCTACCAAGCTGTGATAAAATGTCTCTTCCTCCACCTCACACACACATGCACATACTTTAAATACAATATTAAAGATACCCTTGACTAGTAAAGATCCTGTCAAAGTATGCTAGTCAAATCCAGCTTTGATTTCATGCTTACTTTTCTACTCATCCCAATTGTAAAGCTAAGCTGTAATTAATACATAAGCGGCTGGTGATTATACAGTATTAGGCTGAACATGTAGAGGGAACATACAGCACTAGATTGCATTTCAATAGATAATACACTGTAAAGAAATAATATCAACTCACAAGGTCTGGTAACTTATCTTGGTGACAATCTTGAGCACTTGCCTTGATCTCCTGCTCCTAGTGACATCTTTTGCATGTGCATGTGTGCATGCGTATATGTGCATGTGCATGTTAAATAGGTAATCTTGCCCTTTTAAGTTATTGGAAATTGAATTTTAAGCCACACTGAGCAGTGAACCATCATTATTTCTTTGGAAATGGGCCTATGGGCCTGAAAGGTCACACCTGCAGCAGAAACATTGTGTGTCAAGGAAGGAGGTATGTGCTCCCTCCTTGCCTGCCTGCTCTGAAACACCCCTTTCCACCCTTCCTCCTGGCTTGGAAGAAAAGGGGAAAGGTTCAGGATGTGGACAGATGAACATGCAAGGAATAGATGTGTTGCCAGATGGAATTTGTGCTGAAGTTGTTCATGTCCCTGGTCACAACTGCTGAGGAAATCTTACGGGTAGTCAGGATGGTTACAGTCCTTACAGACGGTCTCCTGTGGTCTGCCACCCTGCAGATGACATGAGAGAGTTTACAGGAGATAAACACCTGCATAGAGGACTTTGTGCCTGGAAGGAGGACGCCTTCTCACTCTCCCATGAATACCCTTTATATCTGACAAAAATATGTCCATGCTACACTTCCTTCTAGACCCGGATGAGCAAAGGGCAACCCTGGGCAGTTCTAGCTTGGTTCCCCCTTTTGGAAAATACAGATGTACTCATCAGAGCCCAGTCTAGAAAATGGCTGGATACAGGTGGATTTCTGCTATTTCTCCTCTGCTATGGAGGCCCTGAGAAGACCATCTCAAACTACCAAACACAAGAGCAGAACTCACAAGAGAATATACATGGCAGTATTAGCTGGCACCCTACTGCCGAAGGCTGAATCTAGGGGAGTCTCTTCCAATGGCTTGTCAAAAGACCTGTTAAGTTCTTTTTTGTATCCTCTTGCCAACAGAAAGGAAATATTTTCATCCTCTGAAATATTTAGAGTTCAAAATAAGGACATATAAGGTCAAGAAAGGTCTCTGGGACTCATCATTCAGTTTTGTAGCATAGGAAATCACACTAATGAAACCATGAAAAATGCTTAAAAAAAAAAAAAAAAAAAAGCTGAAATGAGGAAAAAGCAATCCCGTATGGTCCTAAACATACTTGTGGCTTGTTTGGAGCAGATTGGAACAAAATGAACAAACAAACAAAAAAGCAGAAATGAAGAAGTCCAGACCTTGAAAGCCAACTTGGCTCCATAAAAGTTGAAGGATCCCTTCCTTGGAGCAGTGCTATGCCTCAAATCTTTTTGATTAAAAAAAAAAAAAGAAGAAGAAGAAGAAGAAGAGAAAGAAAAGGAAGATGAGGAAAGGAAGGTTCAGTTATGAAGAGGTCGTGATCCTGTGTAGAGGCACCAGTTGCGTTTCAGTGCTCTCACCACGTGCAAGAGGTGCTCTCGTAGGGAACGTGGTCACTGTTGCTTTGCGCTGCCACCCGAGCGCAGGTGAAAGCCTAAATTATGCAAATGAGAAGGCCCCGCTAATACTGTTGAAATATTCCTGGAGTGTACACTTGACAACCTCAAAGTACATTTCGCACCACTAATGACTTCATCACTAACACAATTGTCATGAGTCAAGCAGTTGCCATAGCAACGCCCCAGTACAGCTGTTTACCCATATAAAGTACTGCACCTACTTAGTTACATATACAGACAGATCACTAGATTCCTGGGTCCTGAAATTGAAATAATTCAATTTTCAGTGTCTCTCTTTATGAAGTGATTCTGCCAGCTATAGGTATTAGCATATCAATGTGACTTTGACAGGGTCTGCTGCAAAAGACATATTTTGCAGGCACTTCATGTCAATTAGAGCCCTAACTGTTTCATGGAATAATCATTCCTGCCAGATTAAGGTCAGACTGCAAGGTAATTTAATTGGTGCCATTATATCTAGGGGGAAAAATGCTCTAATAAAGTGCATGCACTGTAGCTGCCAGTGAGGATGTGCTAGGCGACATTAAAGGGATTGCCTTCCTAAAGTGTATGGGCAAACCATTTAGAGAGAAAGAAATAAGATGGAAACAACTTCAAATGCCTTGTTTCCAGCAAAATCCCAGTGTGTTTGACCAAAGGGAGAATTTTCTTTCACTTGAAGTGGTGCTATTCACAAGGGAGGAAGTGCTGAAGAAAAATAAATAACAGTAAGGAAAAAAAAATCTCTTCACACTAGGTTTGTCTTCTTATCTCCTGTGGAATGATAAACAGTTTAATTAAAAATTTGCAAAAATCAAAACAAAGTCTCTTTTTCCCCTGGGCTGTGATGGCTGCGATAGAGCGAGTCAGGCAAGAACCTCCCTGGCCTCACCAGTTAGCTGGTCCACAAGGATTATTGTTTCCTCCCATGAAAACTTATGACCAACAACTTGTTTCATGAGCAGCAGGAGTCCATCTTCTATGGATTCAAGTAGATTGTTCACTACGTTTTCCCCTATTCATCCTTAATTCAGCTTCCACGCCCTTCCAGAGACTCCCAACACATCCATGCAAGGTGACCAGACACCAGCCCACCTCGGAACCCTCATGTAGTCCCAGGTGCTGCTTTCTTCTACCTTACCAAAGAAAGACACTCATTCAAGTCTCTTGCTTACACACAGCTCTCACTTTTCTTAGATTTTTTTTTCTGAAGAAATGTGATTGTGCTCAAATCATTTGTGCTTTTTTTTTTTTTTGTCTGAAGCTGGTCAAAGTTTTCAGGAGACCAACAGATGCACATTGTTCATAATTGGACACATTTGAAAATTTAGGAATTAGAACAGAATTGGACACAATTAGAAATTTAGACCATGATTCAGTCTTCTGAATTATTCCAAAAGCAAGAAGATTTCATTTCTAGTCATGTACCCACTGGTACGTGTACAAGAAAAGGTATTATTTTAATCTAGGCTACAACACTGAAATAAAGTTGACAATATTCATAAATTATTATGACAGGTTCCAGAACTGGAGTAGAATAGAAAACTTTGGATAGGTTCTATGTAATCCAAAGCGTTTACAATATATTTATAAGGACTCTGCAAACAGTAGTTTTTAAATTTTAAAATTTTTGTATATAAATAAAAATCTTCCCGAACTGGGGTTTCAGCTGGGTAAATTTTGTCTCCTTAGAAAACTTGTTCTCATGACTTTACCATGAAGCAAATGTGCTTAGAGTCATGTTTATGCTCTTGTGATGTGTAAACTAGTCATGATTCACTTCAGCTAACAAGCACTCAGCAACTCGAAAAACAGAACTGAAAATGCAAGTTATCTTGTTTTTAAAATGAAAAGAAATATGATATATAACAGAAGTTTTTGGCCAACTGAAGCAATTTTGAAAAATTGAAGCAATGGAAGAAGATCAGATTTTGAGGCTTTTGAATTTCCCTAAGAATACTTCAGAGAACTGTATTCATTATTGCTATTTCCTTTTACTATCCACTCAAGCTTACAGTGGAACTATTTAAAAAAGATATAGGAAAGAATTTTTTCTGGTATGAATATTACATTAACTGAATTAAGGTCAAGCAAAGGTAGATTATAAATGGAAATGAAAGTTTTTCCTCATTATTATTTTCCTTTAAAAATATCTCCTAGAACATTTTGGTTCAGCATCCCATCAGAATGGCAGTTGATAAGCCATAAATTATCCATTAAAAACTCCATCAGTCCCATTACAAATGTAGTCTAGCTTCCTGCATTGGATTCAGCCTTGGTCATGAATGTAAGAGCTGAGATGACAGGGTAAATAAGAGCTTCAGATTTAAGCATTCTGCAGCTGGAAGAATTTCAACAGTGTTAGACAAAAAAAAAACGTGACTCTGCTCTTTCTTTTCTTCTTTTTTTTTTTTTTTTGGCGGGGGGGAGGTAGATGCTGCGGGCCCAAATCAAGGGATATTTCAGCAAACAAAACAATCTTTGTGTTGTACTGGGGACAAAATTTTAGTAGGTCTTTAAACCAAGCCACTTAAAAGAACAAGTTAGTAACAGCAAGCCTAGATTGCTCTAGAAACTCAAGTGTAACTTTTGCTATGATCAGAAAGAGTCCCCTTTGCTTCCATTCTTTTTTTTCTTACCCAAAATCAAGAAACAGAATGGAAGCAGCATATGTCATTAGAAAGACCTCTATTTCCTCTGGTGGGGACACAACCATGTAGCTGTCCTGAACATCTCCAATGGAGAGTAGCACATTTTTCAGCTCATCAAAGGAGCTCAATAACTCCATAGGCTGCACCAGCCAGACCTACAGCTGGTCCCTAGTACCACTTGAGATGCCCAAGATACTCGAGATATCCACACAGTGCTGAGACCCATAAAAAACCCATACTCTTCTAAAGCACTAGCTGGAGGCCAGATGGGAAAAGCATCTCAGATCGCCTTCGGTGCCTATGAACTGGTGGTTTAATTATGATCCTGTTTTATAGTGGGAGCTTAAATACCAAGACCACATGCAGCTGCCATTCCTACAGGTGATAAAGTGTTTTGGTCCCTTGAAATGCATCCTTTTTTTTTTTTTCCCAGAGGCACTCCAGTCAGAGACTCTTTTTGGAGCACTGATTGCTCCGTGGGAGGATGAAAGAAGTCATCTCCAGAAGTCGGGACCTTTGCTTCTCTAAATCTGTTGTCTTTCATCTTTCAGACAGTGGTGAATGAAAAAGAATAATCTTGAGGATAGTCTTAAGTATACTGACTTGAGGTTGGGGCAACTGAGAGAAGTCAAAGGAATTTTCTGGCACATTTTAACCTGTGGGCTATGGCCCCAAACTGGCTAATGTCTGTGCAGGGTAATACAAGGTGAGATTTCAAAATGTATCTGAAGATCCTGGCTTCACCTGCAATTTGAGTCCCAGAGCTCAAATTCTCGCTGGTTGCAAATTTTGTTTGTGTCCATGAAGCTGCACACTTCATTACACCATGAAAGCACAGAAAATACTTATGGCTCTAATGACTTCCACTTGTGCTGCGTGAAATTAAATCTTGAAAGACATATGTGTTTAAACAAATTGCTTCATCAACTCTCCCAGTTCTATTCCTTTGCTATACCAAAACCATAAATGTCACAAACAACAGTTTTTATTTTAGAGGCCTTATATAACCTGGAAGATCTGCCAAGTTTGTTAATATTCTGCTAAAAACAGTTTTAATGCTCTTTCCCAGCTTAGCTAGTAGTTATAACTAATAGTTATAACTTCACTCTTTTCTTGTATTTTGATGACCATCAAGTGCTTCAGTGGCCCTAGCACAGATTTACATCAGCCAACAATTTACTTTCCATGGGGTCTAAAAGCGAACTGGTGAGATGTACAGGAAAATAAGAAAAGCCTTAAGAAAAGCGTAGCACAAGGCTGGATACTGATGTTAGCAGTAGTTTTTGCTTACAAATAAGATCAGAATCTGAGTTGAAAATGGTAAAAAAAAAAAAATCCCATTAATTACCCCAGAGACCTGAGTCTGTATCAGTGAGGCAAGAACATTTCCCACTGAAATCAATAAAAGAGCTTATTTGAGCGATGAGGTAAACAAGGCCAGTTGCCACTCTATCCTGTATATGTCTGTTAGGATGTGTGTACTTTTGTGTTAATACTCCTCTGTGGTTTTGGGATGTTTTTGTTTCCCCCCGAGTAAGGACAATGATCTTCACCCAGCACCATGCAAGCTCTGTTATACAATGATGATTCAGCCCCAAGAGATAGCATGGGATTGGAAATGATGAAAAGGATATGCCAAGTTAACGAACACAATCCATGCATTATAATGGGCCTGCAAGTTTCGAAAATAGATACCTGGGAAAAAAAATGATAGATGCATGTTGATTTATTGAACAGGTTGTCCAGCCTATGTGTAAAATCATTATGACAGCAGAGTACATCACGGCATCCTGCAGCTATCCCTTGGCCTCCTCATCACCCACTGGGAAATGCACCATCTTTGTTCATTACCATCTCCTCTTTCCAGAGGTATACATTTGCAAGTTGTCTTGTTTTTGTAAAAAAAATATAAAAAATAAAACAACAACAAAAAAGGCATAAAATCCTTTGTCAGGTTTATTCCCTTGAATATAGCTTAATATATTCTTCCTTTGCATGTGCTGAGAGCTGTTTTCTCTCCTATATGCATCATAGCAGCTGTGTGCAAGCTTTCAAAACTTGAAGTCAGGAATGTATCTTTTTCTGATAATGGGTTTTTTTACTGGCCAAATAAGAATGCTTCAGGCTGTAAACACAGAGCAGCCAGAAAGGATGCCTGCTGCTTAAAGGCCATATGAAGCCTTCTCATGGTGAAACTCATCTGATTTGCTTCACCTGTCAAAGAGAAAGCTAATGGCAATTAAACAGTCAGTCTTTAGCATCACAGGGGTCTCTCCAGATTTCCTAAGAGGTTTTCTGAATGCGCTCTCATTCAAAACAAGAATGAAAAAAGAAAGTGGCTTTCGGCCAGATGGAAATGTATTTTGGAATGTCTGTTTATGACAATATTTTCCCTGTTTTCATCGACTTTCATTATCTTTTTAGTTTGCTTCTTGTCTAAAAACCTTTGAAAGAGAATGTTTTCATGAATGTGAAAACTTTCCATCTCTTGTTTTTCTTATCTTTCAGTAGGAGATAAAAGTGTTGTTCCTCCTGTGATCTAGATGCTGTCCTGTTCCTTAAAATACTGTCATTGAATGGTTTGCCAAACTCTCTAAGGACTTTGGGAACTAAATTCCTGTCACAAGAAATGAAAGAGGAAGGGATCGTTGTTGAAAGAGATGAAGGAGACAGAAAGGAGACTCAGTACTCTCTCTCTCTCTCTATATATATATGTACATATACACACACACACACACACACAGATATATAAAGGCAGAAAATCAGTCTGATTGCCCATCACTACCTCCCAGATCTTCAGCCTGCCATTTCCCAGGTTCTTGTGTGCTCAGATATGGCAGGAGTGGTTTTCCTAGAGCATGTGTGTGCACTTCTTGTGTGTAAACTCCCGAAAACTCAGCTTTCTTCTTTCCAGACCCAGCAGAGCCTAGCTGGAAGGTGCAGTAGGGTCCAAACAGTAATAGCAAAGAGAAGCAGAAGTCATGGCGCTGCTGCAGTTTATTTGCATGCAGATGCAAGAGCTTATTATGACCCCAAGGCTCATGGCCAAAGTGATGTTCCCAATGTACCCCAATGGTGCTTGCAAAGACACTAATGAATCTTTTCATAGGCTGGGCAATTTTCTCCTGGGGGTTTTGCATCTAGTTTGCTCATTCAGTATCAAGCCTACACAAACTTCTACTGTCTCTATGGGGAGGAAAGTAAAAAACACGGAGGATGCTTATCTCACTTTACATTTCCTGGTCTTTTCAATCTGTTATAAGGTTATGAGGTTATGAGGAGCTTTTTAAAAATAACTTCCATAAAATGCATCAATTCTTGGCTTCTTTGGTTAGCCTACATGGTATATTTCTATTTCTGTACCTATTTATACCGTGCTCTATATGGTTCTGTCTAAATACTAATAGGAAAGACAAGGCATTACTTTCTCCGGGAGCTTTGGCAAGTCTGAGGACAAGTTCCCCATTTCCCCTGCCATCCTCAATGAATCTGCATGGAGTTTCAGAGGAAATGCACAAGGAGCTGCTATTTCTCATCCTAGACACAGCAAGCACACAAGCTGGGAAGATTAGAGAAGTGGGTAATTTGTGCATCTTCCAATAGTGTAATTAAGAGAAAATATAAAGGAGGAAAGAACTGTCAAGGGCAAAGGATGTTTCAAGATGGATGTTTTCACAAGCAGTAACACTCTTCATTCTTTGCTGCTTTGTATTTCATTTTGGAGACGGATTTGATAACCACCACAGTGCATAGGAGGAAGTAAAGTCAGAAATGTAGAAAGGAAGAAAAGAAAATTACTAATATACATCTGTTTTTTAAAATTGTCTTGATTGTCATCAAATTGCAATATTGGTTATAACTGCAGAAATGGGAGCAAATGCAGTGTCTAGTTTTCCTAGATTATTAAGCCAGCGGAGGAACACCTCTTTAGTTTTCCACTGAATTAAGATTTATCTGGGGAACTGTAATTCTAATTTTGCAGACCTGTAGCTTACAGTCATCTTTTTTTTTTTTTTTTCATTCAGGTGCTTCCTCCAAACAGTTACATCAAAATAAGTCTGTGTATTATGCACACACACCACACAGGCACCGATACAAACCCAGACTCTGAAGAGAGTTTTATGTCAGGAATGTCATTCTAGTCCATGACTCACCATGTATGCAAGAGGGAAAAGGAGGGAGAAATACCTGCTAAGTATTCACAACGTATGTTCAGATAGCAGCAGCAACACTTCAATATGAAAGAATATTGGAGTGAGATTCTGCAGTGTGTCCAAATCCCTCTATACTGCTTGGCTAGTATTTAAAAAACAAAAAAGAGGAAAAAAAAAAAAAGGATTCTACTCTGTGTTTCAATAGATGACATTTTATCATGATAACATGCAAACTTATGGAGCAAGAAAATAAGTTAATGTGTCAAGCTGAGGGAGAGCCAAGTAATGAACCATATGCTGAGATCCCAGTTAAAACTAATGCTAACGAGTGCAGCAGGCATACATAAGATGACCAAATTGGATGCATAGGGTATGCACTCATGGATACATTTAGAAAAATGACTTGGAATTAAACACCAATAGTGCCCAGGAGTGATTGATGTGTTAAATGTAGATAGATGCTACAAGGAGAGGTTGGGGAGGGGAAGCCACAGATTGGTAAAGCAGCACTTGCAGGGTTATGACAGGCAGAAAAGAGGGTGTTTACACTTGCATTTTGGAGAAAAATAGTAATGTAACATTGCTGATGCTCTAGAGATAGTTTCAGAGGTTAAATAAGGGATTACATTATTTTGTCCTTGAAAAGAAATTCGAAGTATTCTGATGTGGGCATGTCTGTAGAGTATAAATATAAAGGTTTAAACGGAAAACTTTTTAAAAAGGTCCATCACTTCCAGAAGGGCTTTTTTTCTTTCTTTCTTTCTTTCTTTCTTTCTTTCTTTCTTTCTTTCTTTCTTTCTTTCTTTCTTTCTTTCTTTCTTTCTTTCTTTCTTTCTTTCTTTCTTTCTTTCTTTCTTTCTTTCTTTCTTTCTTTCTTTCTTTCTTTCTTTCTTTCTTTCTTTCTTTCTTTCTTTCTTTCTTTCTTTCTTTCTTTCTTTCTTTCTTTCTTTCTTTTTTCTTTTTTTTTTCCTTTTTAAACAATAAGTGTGGTTTGGTTTGGTTTGATTTGATTTGATTTGTTTGTCTAGTTTTTGTGGATGGAAAAGGAAGCAGTGATGATGTATTGTATACACAGTTTGTAGGGCTTTTTTTTTTCTTTTTCCTGAAGGTGGATTAAGTAAGTCAGATATTTTTAGAAAGATATCTAATCTTGCCTTAAACACCCCAAGTAAGGAGGAAGCCTCCATGTCTGCTGACAAGCTGATCCAATATATAGCAACAGCCACTAGTAGGAAATCTCATTGGGTTGGATCTCATTTCAAGTTTGATTTTCTTTCAGTTTTAGCTCTTGGACATTCTTATACTTTTGTCTGGAAAATCAAAATACCCTTTAAAGCCTATGTCAGTAGCCATGCACAGCAATCATATCACATTACACTTTTTCTTTCCAAACAATAACTGATAATACTTGTCTCCCATCTGTAAGAGCCATTTTTTCTTAGACCATTTTATTTGAAGCAACCACAAGTAATTTTGTAGCCTTTCCATTAATACTGAGTCATGAACGGAGTTGATTGCCTACATTTTTGAATGAGTATCCTTGTTAGAAAAATAAATAAATAAATAAAATTCCAGAGGGATGGGAGTTATTCATGAAGTGTGGTCAAAATCAGTTTAAACAGTTGTGGCCAAAAGAGCTGAAAGAACATTTGGAACTATCAAATATTTTGTGTTGACATTTTCTGAAGAAAGATTGCTGTTTTTTGTTTCCAAGTGTCATTTTGTTTGTAAATTCAAAAACATCTGTTATTCTCATAATTATAATACAGTGACAATATTGCATTTCCCCCACCAATATTCCCTTTTGGTATTTTTAAGGGCCATATTTTTTGGAACAGTATGCCAAAAGGCCACAAGTTACCACCTTGGTTTTTCTACTTTGAAAACTAATCTTCTGTTGCTTCTATTTTTCAGTGTCCAGTGTCTGCTATCCCATAGCTTTGATTTGGTGGCCAGTGTGTGCGGATATCGCATTTTTTGGCTGCTATATGAACTCACTACTGAGCCTTTAGTCAAACCTCAAACCCAATAACTACAGCACTCATTGCTGGCCATCTAAAAACCATTGTGGCATCTTCTTATTTTACTTGCAAAGATTTATATCATTGAAAAAAAAATGCTGGAGAGAGCTGGATTAAGATCCGTCCCTTTGGAGACTGCATTATAGCAACCCAGCTCATCGATTTCTCCCCATTAAAAACTCCATTTGGAGACCTGTCAGACAGGCAGTTCTAATCCATCTAATGCGTGCCCTGCTAATTCCATATAATGTAGGTTTTTTAATCTAATTGTCATGTGGTACTAAATCAAATTCACTGGAGAAATCCAAGTATATTATGTCAACACCATTGTCTTTATCAAATGGGCCTGTAACGTTGTCAAAAAATATATAACACATTTGTTTGACAAGACCTGTTTTCCATGCAAACATGTTGACTATCATTAATTCTATTTCTGGTCTCTAATTCTTTGTTGACAGAGTCCTGAATTAACTGTTCCATTAGTTGGGCCAGACTGACATTTGACTAAGCAACGTACTAGGTCACCCCTTTTGCTTCTTTCAAATGTTGGAATTTTACTGACAGCCCACCAATATGCATGAAATCCCCTCAACTTTTAAAAAATTGTTAAAATCTGCTTTGGAAGATAGGCAGCTAGTTCCTTGCAGCTTTTGGGATCTAAATTGTCCATGCCTGGTTATTTAACAGTAACTTATGTTTTCTCCTTTAACAGATGTTCTATTCCAATGACTGCTTTTTCTCTGAACATACCTCTTCTGCTTCACATCACATACAGGACAGAACTGTATATTTTAATATACATTTTCATGCTTAAAATGAATTTTAATACATAGTAGAAAATGCCTTTATCCATTTCTAGATGTACATTTAGTAATGAATAGCAGTGTTCAAGTTTTTTGGTTCCTAATACATCTTATAATTATACTTTTATTGTTTTTAACCAGGCTGACCATTTGCATTTCATTAATTCTTTTATTTTACCCTATTGGTAAAAAATACTGTAAAATATATGCCTTGCATTCCTAGAAGTTAACGTCCTCATTAGTTGTTGATTTTTTGCAGATATCCTCTTGCTCCATTCACAACTCCCTTTAGCACGTACATCAGGCTTACAATTTAGATGTTCACCTGAACGGGAAAACTGCTTTTCAAAATAGATGGTTTTCACGAAAAGATCTTTACCAAAGAAGATTTTCCTCCCAAAAATCTCACTGTGTGTAAGAAAGATGTCCCCTGTCAAGCCTCTTTTGCAAACAGCAACATCCTCAGAAGAAGTTTCCTCTTTTCCTATGTACTGATCTATGTACTGATGTACTGAAGAGTAGTTTGCCTTCTTTGCCTTCTGATTTGCAGCTGCAGCTGCTAAACTCTGTTGCTTGCTCATCAAATGGGACTTTTTAACACAACCAATATACAGATTGCTCAGGTAATTGTCTCCACTCTCACTATACCCCAACACCTCATGATTATTTTTCCCAAAAGCTCAGGGAGAAAAGTAAATAACATCTCCATTTACACTCATATGAAGCATAAAGTCTGCATAGAACAGAGCAGGGTATTAAACTTACATAGTTAAGTGTTTCAGTCACTTCATCATAACTTATTAATAAAGCTTTTTAATTCCCTCCAATAACTTGGATTTTGCTACTACTCTTAATACAACTAGTGAACTTAGGGAGGATTTTATGAGTGAGGGAACACAAAAACTGATGCTGTCTTGGTCACAGCTCACATATTTAACAGGATATGGATGTCAGGGGCCAATTTACGCATTATTTTTTGAATTCTCAAGGCAGGGAAGGATTTGTTCCTATGCCAGTATTTTGTTTTGAACTCAGTATGCTCAAGTCGACACAGCTAATTAAGAAAAATATGTTTACCATTGCTATACAATTAATTCTGGAAGGAAAGGGACCCTTCCAAAGAGGTAAACTGGAGTAAAGTCAATATTCTGTTAGCTGCAGTAATCAAGTGTCAGGATACATTAGATAACAGAAAGATGCCCAAAGTATTTCAGGTCTCCATATCTCTTATCCTGAACCAGGCCTGGCCTTGTATACTCCCAATACCCTCATTTTCAAGGGAGATTGTTAACTAGGCTGAAGTACTATGTGATCATATGACCATCTTGCTGTGACTTCTCTCCTGTAGCTGGAAGTGTCCAACCACAAGGGTGATGTCCTTCCCTGTTTCATGGTAACAGAAAGATGACTCCAAGTATTTCTTTCTCACTTGGTTTTAAAGAGAAGTGGATGCTTGTGCCTTTGAAATATTTTCCTTCCTGTTTCTTTTCCAGCACGTCACTCTCTCCTGAACTTTATCCATGGAATTTACAAACAAAAAACAGGACAACATTGGTCGTAATTCGGCAGGAAGATAAATCACATTATCTCCTTAGTGAAAATATACTCCTTGATATTTTAGGTAACTTAGAGAGAGTTTGGATTGTATAGAGCATAGTGAAGAAGTAAGTCCTGAGATGTCAAAGCCCTGAGGGGTGAGATGGGTATCATCTCATCTAGCAGGACAGAAAGCAAACCAAAAAGGCTAAAGATGACTATGGCCAAACCAATACCAAAGCACATGGAAGAGATGGGCTTTGACTCCTGTAATCCTAACTCCCGAGGTCTGTGATCGCATAGCAGAGGAATGATTCTTTGAACTTCTGAGGAGTTCATTTTGAATCCAAACTTTTGCAGAGATCTTTTATGCTTATTGGCCACAGGTGCCCACTTTATCTTCTGTACTTTTAAAAAGATTTGTCCAGGCTGCACATTTACAATGAGTACAGAGATTATAAATCCAGTCAATAAGATATATTTTGACCAGTAGTTCGTGAGTGTCTTCGATTACCTTTATATTCCTTTCTACAATGGCATCATATCTGTAAAACAGGCGGAAGTGCCCAGAGCCTGGTTAGAGAGAATGGAATCCAGAGATATGTTCCTGTGTTCTTCCTATTTTCATTCTCCGTTTCCTACTGTTATCAGCAAACTCCTTTCCAACCCATTTCTGTGGATTACTTCTATTTATTCTTTTGTTCCTGTTTCCAAGAATACATCTTCAGAGGCAATTCAAGCTTCAATGCATGGCAATTACTAAAGAAATAAAACATTATTACTCTCATCTTCAAGCATTTTGGCCACATTCTTCTTGGCTTTTCTATTTTCAATATCTAAAATACAGCACTCCTTCCCTTAAGAAGTACTTGTTACATTACTGGATGCATTATTCCTTAGAAAAAGAAGGGGAAAAATATCATCTTTCAATTTATGAATCATTCTTATCTTTACTCTTCACCTTTAGTTCTCTTTGTGCTTTGTCCTCTTATGATCTTCTAAATTATTTCTGGCCAAATATAATGTCACCAAGTTGGAACATGTGATTTTTTCACTACTTCTATCATCATTCTACCCCTGTCGTCTTTCGGCAGTGCAGACCTACTGCTTTTGGCTGTGATTATTTTATTCTTCAGAAAAGTTATTTTCTCACCTGCTTTATTTTATTTTGCCATATGCTATTGCTTTGGCTAAAATCCATTCCTGGACTGAGGTAGCTGAGGTATATCACCTCATCCCAGAGATTCAGGCTTTCCTGGCTGTGTTTTCCTCAAGAGAGGTATTGCGGGAACACATCCAAAGGACATCATTCTCCAGGGATTCTCCTTTCCTCCCCCATGAGGAATAAGGCTGAGTGCTGAGTGTCATGGTGCTTGTAGAAATAGATAGCAGAGTATTATAACGTGCAAAGAAGGCAAAGAGCTATTGATGGATCATGGATTAAATATCTCTTCCTAATGGGCATGTACAGAATCAGTTATAGACAGAATTTATATCATGTGTTATGGCAGGGGAAGAACAGTAACTTTCTCTGGCAAAGGGAAGAAATAAACTTGTGAGCGTCCCTTCTGCTAAGGGTAACAGCATCAGTGGTATTTGATGCAATTGTATAGTTTATTTTAAACGTGATTTTTGCAGGTTTTTGAATATCATCCAGCTTTCAGCACTGTCCAAGTGTTTAACCTGCCCTGCCAGCAGCAAAGTTGAAATGTGATCAGACCTTTTGGTGATGGACCTAGTAATGTAGACGAGACCTACCAGGCTAGTGGTGTAAATATTGTCAAATGAACTTCAAAATACCTGGAAACATAAAGATTATGAGCTGAGAAAAGAGGCTAGGACAAACACCATCTACTTCGCAGCCTGGGTGGGCCAGCAGGAGTGATTTTCTGAGATCACAGCACCTGAGAAGCCTCTCCAAGAAGCTGATGTGCTCCAGCTCCCCATTCCAGAGCATGGATAAAAAGCACCCACTGGGGGACTTCCCCAGCAGTCCCAGTGTACACCAAAACAAGGAGGGATCACATGTTGGGAAACATCCTGTATTTTTACGGTGATTTTTTCCACTTTGGAGAACTCTCCTAGAAGATAAACAGAACCACATGGCTAACAGATCCCAGCTATATGAGCGACAACGACCTCCCCACAAATGCACCATCACCTTCACCATCTATTTCCCCATGAGGAGATAAGGTTTCTTCACATGGCCTGGAGCTATGTTGACGCCTAAGTGAGTCTTCCCAAGGAGGCAGCAGAAGGGCGCATTACACAACAGTTCTGCTTTGTTGTTTCTGGTTTCCTGCACTACCTGTTGCTACTGTGGAATTTTGGAGATGAATTTGAAGTCTGATATGGGCACATCTATTCTGAAGTCTGGAATTGCTGAAGGCAGTGTGCGAGCACAGTGCTTTGGAGCATCTGGTGCAATATGTACCTTTACCCAACATACAGTTTACTGAAATCAGATATAATAAAGACTGGCATCAGAGCTGTATCACATCTTGCTGTACTGCTGACTTTGATCAGGGATGGAGGCTATCCATAAATTTCCAGTAGATTAAAGTTGTTCATTAGTACTCATAAAGTGTATTCTATGGAGCTCCTAATGCACGTCAGACCTTATAACTTTATTTCACAGGAGACAACTCCCCAACAGGAATGTTGGAAAGTTCGATTGCAAGGAAGGACATTCTTCATTTCAGGTAGGAAACTGAGGCACAAAGACACCAAAGCCAACTGGAAGCAGCCTCCTGAATGCCCTTGGTGATCCCAATCACCATCTTGGGACTTGCCCAAGAACATTTAATCCATGCCAGGATGTGGAACAAGTGCACTGCAAAGCATTTTCCTTTTTTCTCTGATCTGATTTCGAATATATGTTTTAAAAGTTTTTTTTTTTTTTGGTAGTCTGCAGGTGGAGGAGAAGCTGAAATTGAGAATCCTGGATGAGCAAAGGAACAGGAATAAAATAAATGAGGAGAGCACTGAAAAAAAATGAAGTGAGTTGGAACAAACTTTCCTCAGATCTTAGGAATGTGTTCGTTTTTTCTAAACAGGGAGAGAAAGAAATTAACTTACAGCTCTGTTCAATCATATGGAAAGATGAAAAATCTGTGTTTTGGAATTGACTGGATTTCCAGTGCATTTTGACATGTTTTCTTTGATTTCAACAAACATTTTCTTCAAGGACTGAGCATAAGAGTGATACAATGCTCAGGAAAGAAGGAAGCTGGGAAGCTAGCTGGAAAACCACCTTCATGAATGCCTTGTGGCAAGACATTTCAGACCTATGCCTTAGTTTGACATGTAGGTTCCTACCTTTCATTGTAAGTGCTTTGGGATCAGAAGATACCACGGACCTCAGTATATTTTATTGCTACCAGGAGAGTAGGTGAAGAATGGTCATGTCTGGAAGACATATACATGTGCTCCTATATACATATAAAGCAAGTGCCATACATGTAGATGTAGATATACAGTAAAACTGAGATCCAGACTCAGCTGGAAACTGGTGGTTTGGAAAAATCAAGTCGCTACAATCTCTGCCTCTGTGAATACAAAAAGAAAGGTGGATGGGGGACTGCCAGTCATTACTTATGTTGCTAGTGATGCTGTTGCAGGAATTTTATACATATATATACATATAAATTTTTACATATTTATAAATTACAGAATAGATATTATTATTATAAATTACAGACATGTATGTATGAATATATACAATATATGTACATATATATATAATATACACATATGTAGGAACATATATAATGTGCATATATACTTTCTATATATATATATAATGTATATATGTATGTGCATGTGTACATAAGTATGTGTTAGAAACCCAAGTATTTGTAAAATTCTCAGAGGAAGGGAACCTCAGAACTGAGCAACATCCTGCGTGGAAATTAAACGACCATTCCATGCCCCACCAAATTTCACCGAAGAAAATGAATTTGCGACCCCGAACAGAGAAGCTGCTGCTACAGAATGCCCAGATAAGAAGCAAGCAATAAAATTGGCACGGGTAAGAAACATGAACCTTGGATGTTTGAGGAAACCAGCTCTATGTAAACTGACCCTTGGGCCAGGCACACTGATAAATTAATACTCGAGTCTGGACACCCTGAAGTTTTGCAGCATGCACCAAGATGCTTTCAGCATGGTTCTGTTCCAGTTTAGAGCCCCTGACAATGATGTTATCCCAGATTTACACCAGCAGCGCCAACATGGGGACAGCGCTGGCTGCCCAGAGCTGTCAGCAAAGCCTTGCTCGGCACTATTTATGGGGGAAATAAGGCAGGACGGTGTGGATAAGGCAAGTCTCTGGGCTTACAGACCTCTCTTGAAGAGAGCAGCTAGGGAAAAACACCACCTACTCAAAAAAATTAAAAATAATAATAAAACAAAGATGAAGAAGATAACCAAAGCTTATGCATCAATGCACGTACAGGAGAAGGAGTATTGTTGGGAGAGGGGGATCGAGGCGAGTGGAGACCATTTGCTCCAATCGTGGAGCATTACTAATGCATAACGACTCTGCCAGCACGGCACCGCACAGCTGGAATTAATCGGAGGGAATGTGTGTTGCTGCACAGACAAGCGCAGAAAACTTTCCCCGTGTGAAGGCAGCGTGAAGCCCTGCCCTGTGGCTTGGAAGCACTTCATCAGGCCCTGACAGCACAGACATCTTCTTCAGGCCGTCGGCGAAGGGGGGGAACACGCTCCACCCTGCTCCAGCAAAAACCCAGGAGGAACCTTTTGTTTTATTTTCTGATATTTTGAAGATTGCAGCTCTGTCTGCCTTCCCTGATATTTTTTTCTCTTAATTATCCAGTTAGTTTTGTTCTTCTTGCCTTACTTCCCAGAACCCAAATGAAAACTGCCATGCCTTATTTACCCTGAGCAGCTATTCAGCCAAAAGCAGCTGCTCCATTTATCCAGGCACCTTTCTGCTTCCCAATTTCTTTGCTGGCATAATAAGCTGCTTTATTTTTAAAAAAAAAACAAACAAAAGCACTCATGGGGGGGTAGCATAGAAATGCATGCAATTTCTGATTTGCATCAGTAACTGTTTTTCCCCCAAGATTTTGGCTTGTCCAGATGACCTGTCTGCCTTTGGCCATCTAGCAGAAATTCAGAAATCACTTCCTACACGACGTAGCCATAAAGAACTGAGGGATATGAGATATGTTTTGAAAATTAGATTTTTTTTAATGCAAAAAGTGAGACAAAATGTGTATTTTTTTTCCTGAAAAAAAATATTAGTCCAAGGTAGAAGTTTCATCCTACTTTTGAATAAAATCAAAAATACACTGGCTCGCACACCTATCTGCACGTAAACACACAGACAGCTTTAGCTTGCAAACATTGATTTAATGTTCATTTCACCCCTAATTATCTTCCTAATAAATATCAAAACTCTCACACACTCGCCAAATTGAAAATAAGTTCTGTGCACCACTTCCATTTACATTAGGAATTATGGCTTTATTGCCATTATTTACTTTTTCCAGCTAAAATATATGCTTGGCCCAGAATTACCACACTATAGAAACTAGTAAGTCCACCAGACTTTTTAAAATGACTTTCTCTCTTGGCTCTCTGAGTTCATCCCCTAAATATTGCTGCTGCCTTTAAATCCCTCTTCCTCCCCTGACTTTCACTATGGGCATCTTCTTATTGGAGAAAAGAGAGAAAGGAAAGAGGAGGGGGGAAAAAAGGGGGAAAGAGAACATTTTAGTAGCTTGAGCATTTTTTTTTCCTGATTTCTGAGGAACTTTCTTCCTTTTTATTGTTTTTTTGGAGCTCTTGGCCTGCTCCTTTGATCTCTAGGCTACAGATGAAAGATTTCCCAGGTCTATGGAGATTCCTTCATGTGGCATCTCCAAACAACGTGCTCCAATTTGTCTGGCTTGGGATGGTGTCACAGCTATTGCAAAGGCAAAAGGAACCAGATGACCAAATTGGAGGTTGTCTCCATATTTCCTAGAGTTTTCATATTTTCTGCCTCTGAAGACACACAATTTTAACTTGTACTACACTTTTTATTTTGATAAATTAAACAGAGTGCATGCCTTACATGTCTGACTAGAAGGCATTTTTGTTAGTTCTTAAATGACTGTAATTGTAATTTCTGAACATTAAGTTTAAAACAGGTGTCTGATATAGGTTTGGGATTACAGTGTTGTATAAATCATGAACTAATGGAGAAGAATACCTAAATTTCCTTTCTCATGCAGGAAGCCCAGGAATATTGCATGACATGACATTCACTTGACTGGATGTCTCTATGGCCTCTCTAAGAATGGCTGCTGCAGATCTCCTTTCTTATACTGCTTCTAAGTGATGCTTCTGTACCATAAATAGCAATAGGGTTTTAAAAGCCATGGGCTAGAGAGTAATGAATAATAACAGTAATTAATAAGGGTTATATTTGTATGTCATTTTTGAATAGAAGGCTCCAAACAGGAATGCAGATGAGGAGATTTAAAAGGACTTTAGCCAAAAGTTGCATCATGGGCTTAAAGGCTTGCAGGATTTCACCGTCAGAAGCATGCTCCAAACCTCCAGGAATATTTTCAGCACTACGAATCACTAGTCATCTTGGTAAACCTCATACTGATCTCTTCTTGCCCCAAAAAATAGCATAGCGTATCACACCTTTTCTTGGGAAGATGAAACCGACTTTCAGGGATCCCTGGAAGTATTTTTATTTGCTCCCTTATTTTCAGACTTTTAGGTTTTATGTTTCCATGATTATATTTGCAACAACAGCAGGTAAAACTTGCTTTACTTAAACATCATCTACACATCTACAGGCTTGTATGCAAAAGAAAGAGCAAGTAGAAAGAGATGAAATGCATCCATGTGTAAGGTGGACCATGGCTACTAAGTTAATAAAACTACATGCGATAATTCAAATCAGCAGATCAAGAAAAATTATATGATTTAGAACTGCAAGAGGAGAATATCTTTCCTTTTTATAAAGGTCATATAATATTTCCTCAGTATTCAAAACTGACTCTTTTGAACTACTTCACCATCAGCACTCCCTTAGTGATCCTTTCTCTTTGGCTATACATCCATCAGTACGATAACACTACAGTAGGCATAAAAGTTTCTTTGGATTTGTCCTAGATATACTTTGGAAAATCAGCTATTGCATCAGTGCTGTACTGTGCTTTTTCTTTTTTTCTTGAGGTGGGGGCTGTAGCAGCTCTACTGATACTCACAAGTGCTCTGAGATAAACCACACAACCAGATAGAAATCAAAGCTGTTCTCTACAATTGCACATCTGTTTGCAATGATTTCTTTCCTTTATCTTCCTCCTTTGACATCTTCCCATCAGTTGGTTCATCCCCAAAGCACAGCAAGTTGGTTTTCTGGGAAACATATTGATTTAATTTCTTACCTGTGAAATCAAAGCTTATAATGAATCAGTGTGTGAGCAGTGCTCCCTGACAAACAACATCTTTGCCAAATGCAAGATCAGCCAGAAATCAAATTTCTAGGTGTTACTGTTTATTAAGAAAAATCATCAGGTCATTTTTATTCCCAAAGGAGTCTATAAAGCCTCAGTTTGATTTTTGTTTAATAAAAATAAGGTGGTGGGGGACAGGGGAAATAATTCAAGTCTCCTAATGCTATTTGTGCTTACAGACTTTGAACAGAATTGATTTCATATTATGGATTTCCAACTTTGCTGTTCACTTGATGCAATGTATTAGGAAACAAACATTGGGTAGTAATTTAGCCATACTGTTAAGCTTATTTTTATAGGCAAGTGGCCATATAGTATTTCATCAGCTAGTTTTAAAAAAGACATTTCTATGATTAAATTGTAACCATTTTGTCCTGATCATACTCAAATACCCCAAATCAAGTTCCATCTTTTCATATAAACATATGAGATTTGTACTATCACCGTTACTATCTTTCCCCTCTAACTTTCTTATAATATTTAATCCTCTTCTAATCTGAAACCTTCACTAAAGAATGTGGAAGAATTATTCTCCCTGTTTTTACCAATAGTAAACAAAACCTCGAACAGGATACAGCCCAAAGCCCAATCCTCAGGACAATCTGGCTAGCTAAATCCCTTGGATTTCTATAGGTGTTAGGCACAAAGTAGAGCTGAGAAGTTGAGCCTAAGTGATTTATGCAGTCTCACTGGAAAACCATGGCAGTGAATTAACTGAACTGTAGTCACTGCAGGTCTACAACAGTTTCCTAACCTTTGGATGATCCTTTTCCTGACCATTGAATAATCCTTTTCTCCAAGGACCAAACTCAAAATGGGAGGAAGTTGTTGGGTTTTTTTTTTGTTTTTGTTTTTCCTTGTTAATGTAGAACTATCACATCACTGTGGTTTGGAAGCTCAGAGACATAAAAGGCAAACCCCAAATATTTTAAGGCTCTATCTTAAAGACCTCCTTTTAATATGGAGAAAGAGAGGATTCTGGGGATGGTCATGCCTGAAGTCAACAGCAGGTACTGTATTTCCTGACTTGAGTGTTCTTCCAGACCTGTCTCCCGTGCTATTAAGCTAAATGTGTCCTAACATTAATCTACAACACTGAGGGACAATATAAACATTTCCATTTACTGCATGTAGTCATGACAACTGTATAATTGCATTATTTTCACCTGGATGCCCTTTGAAGGAGGACTGGAAATCTTGGCTAATGGTTTTGAAATTAAAACCCTTGGAGCCAGCTCTCCTTTTGGAGGTGTCAGCCCAAGTCATGCTCCCCAAAAAATCAGCCCTTCAGCCTCTCTCGCAGTGTTGTCTCTCACACAGATAGTGTGCATTTGACTTGGAGGGAATGAATGGCTTTAATGTAAATGCCAGGTAAGAAGAAGACATGAGGGTCTCAAGGACTTCAAATCCTTTATTTAAGGGCTACTTCTTCTATGACTTTCACCAGCAAGATGAGAATTAGAATTAGCTGGTGGTTAAAGGCTAGGCTAAGGGATGCTCTGCAGTCATGCATTGCATAGACTCCTTCTCATACTGCTCATTTCTGCATAATTTTTATTAATGGCAGAGTACTTATTCATTCACAATGGCAAAATTTTGTCTATATGCTTAACTTTCTGAACTCTGTGCAGTCCCACTGACTTCAGCATAGCTACCCCCAGTGCACAAAATTAAGTGCAGACATAAATCATTGCAGGACTGAGCCTGGAAATACCACTTGGTGAATAGTTTCTCTTCAGGAAAGCATTTATTTCCTGCAGGCACATTTTCGGCTTGAAGTTTTCACGTTTTTGTGCTATACTTGGTGAATCAGACAGAGAACATAGGTGAAGGTTAACTGGAAATGCTCCAAATGCCCAGTACTAAATGTTATATTTTAATTTTGGAGAGCTAGATTTACAGAGGAATTAAGATGACATCTGCAGCAGCTAAGAAGGGAGTATCAAAGAAATTTGTACTTCACAGCCCAAATGAACAGAGTAATCACCTGGGTAGAAGGAAATTGGAGTTTAAATTTCCTCTTTGCTTCAGAGTAGGAACTTGAATGTAAGTCTCAACACCTTCAGAAAACTGTGTCTTAAACAAAGGTCTATAGAGTTTGGAAGCATTCTGTGATACCAATCTCCTAGTGACTTTAGTGCTCACTTCCAAATGTTAAATCTGTGTTAAAATGACATTTTTAATTATTATTTTTTTTATATTTACAGAGTGATCAAAAGAAATTTTCTGTCATTTGACTTAATTACATTTTGTTTCATAGCTAAAGTGAAACAAGACCTTATACTCCAAGATCTACCTGTGACAAGCATTTCACAAGAAGAATTTTCAGGCCCTCTCGAAGTCTAAATATTAAATATTTATTATTGGTCTATAAAATTTTACATTTATTGGTTTCTTGTTTTACCAGTACTCAAGGATCTGAGAAGACACTGTATTTACTTCCCACCAACTATATTTTTCATAACACCCCCCCCCAACTTTAAACCTCTTCTGCCTATTTGCCCATATATTGCCAGAGTCACATCAGAACTGTTGCACAAACTCCCACTGAGTCTCATTGACTGTGGTCAAGGAGCTTCAATCTTACTTTCAGGAAAATGATAGAAGAAATTATCAAAACTCCCAGGAATGTAAGAATTGCTAAAACCACTGTAGTTTTCAGGACTATGTTGAGTCAGGTTGCTCCTGCTGAATTTCAGCTTCCTTTCTGCATGTGCATGTTGTTTGCAGGGCATCATTTCGTACTGCTGGCATGACACAAATAAATGAGCTAATGAATAAATAATAGCAATCGATAGAAACAAACATGGGGTCGTCCTCATGGAATGAAATGCCAGAAGTCATCAAGCAGCATAAATTATAAAATATAAGTTCAACATTAGAAAGTCCTTGTTGCAATATTTTAAGGAGCCCACAGGCCTACAGTGTGAGTAAGCCAACGCAGCAGCTTTAAAACATTTAGAAAGTTTTGTTTTGCTTTCAGTAAATGCCCACCTTTACTCTCCTTGAAGCCAGCAATAAGCCTCCTAGTGTGGCCTGGCTTCATGAACCCCACTATGGTTTCTGTAAAATATTTTATTTATTTATTTTTTAATCTAGAGAAATTTTTGTCGGTAGGGGTTGGGAGGTTAAATGGTGAAATTCTCCTAGGGGAATTGTTTCTTTTCAAATAAATGAAGCAGTTGTTTTTAGTGGCTGTTTTTCTCCTTCATTAGAGCCTTAAGCAATCCCCATCCTTCTTAAATTTTTATATCACTTCCCTTTCTTCTTTCATTTCCACACACATACAGAGAATCCCTGTTTCCATTTGTGGCAGTCATCATAATGTCATTAAGATATTGAATCATTAAGATATTTCTCATATTTCTTAGTCCCTTTGTGGTCTTCCCATCATGAATGACCTGTGGGCTGTGTATTTCCCACAAGGAGAAACCCTCTTGGGAGACACAAGAGCTATGGAAGAGTTTTGCAGTATCTATCCCCATTTGCCAGCCTCACCGTAGCATAAATGTATTAAAAATAACAATAGTATGACAAACAATAGCACTTCATGAGTAATGTCAACAGTCACCTGTAAAGTGGAGGAGGACATCTCTCAACTTCTGTTGCCTGCTGGATGCAAGTTGTGTTTTGTTAGACAAAGAGTGCTTGGGAAAGAACAAACCAAGGGGTTGTAACAGGTCACATTGTGCCCATGCATAGCCACAGTGTGGGGCCATATGATAATTTGCAATATGTCTACACAGAGCTAACATCAGTGGGCATTTTTTGCTAGGAGAAATGCATAGCTGTTGTTAAGTAACTGATGACAAAGGCTGGCATGTTATTAAAGGCTGGACGGGGTTCAGAATTTAATATTCCCCTTGTATTTCAAGCAATTTTCAGTGTCCACAACTGTCATCTAACATTGTTTTGGTGCTGCAATTCAGTGGGAGAAAAATAGCTATTCATGTAGGGCTTCGCAGTCACACATCTGTTGACATTATTTATCTTCAGTGTGAAGAAAGAAATGGCAACTTCCAGCCTCCTAATCTGGAATGGGGCAGAGTAGAGATTGGAACAAAGCAAGGGAGAGTGCCTTTGTTTTCAATGTAGATTAATGTAGAATCACAGAATCATTATGGTTGGAAAAGACTTTTTAAGATCATCGAGTCCAATAGTAAATCCTTGTTGCATCCAGTAAAGGATGGAGGTTTTCCTTGGCCCTCCTCTTCTTGTTACTGTATTTATAGAAACATCTTTTGTTGTCTTTCACAGTGGTGGCCACACTAAGTTCCATCCACGGTTTTGCCTTTCTAATTTCCTCCCTACATACCCTAGCGACTTCCTTATACTGTTCCCGAGTTGCCTGCCTCTTCTTCCAAAGGTGGTAAACTCTTTTTTCCCCAGAGTCTCAGCGATAGTTCCCTATTCAGCCATGCCCATCGTCTTCACCTCCAGATCATCTTTCAGCACACAGGAATGGCCTACTCTTGGGCCTTCAAGATTTCCTTCTTGAGAAAAGAAGGCCTTCCTGGACCCCTTTGCTCTTCAGGACTATCTCCCAAGGGACTCTCCCAAACAATGTCCTAAACTGCCCAAAGTCTGACTCCAGAAGCTCAGTGAAATAATTTTGCTGAAGCCCCTCCTGACTTCACAGAGAATTGAAAATCCTACCATTTTGTGGTCACTATACTCAAGATGGCCTCTGATCACCACATCATCCACCAGTCCTTCTCTGTTTGCACGGAGCAAGCAGTAGGGTACCTCCTCTGGTAGGTTCACTTACCAGTTATGATAGAAAATTATCTTCTGTGCACTCCACGAACCTCCTTATCTATCTGCTGTATTGTATTCCAACAAACATCTGGTAGATTGAAGTCCCCCACAAGAGCCCAGGAGAACAAGGGCTGTCGATTGTGAGACTTCTGCCAGCTGCTTGTGGAATGTCTCATCTGTCTCTCCATCCTGGCTGGGTGGTCTAGAGCAGACTCCCACCAGGATATCAGCCTTATTGGCCTCCCTCTGATCCTGAACCATAAACACTCAAGCTTTTCTATCACCCACTTGGAGCTCCATGCATTCGAAGCACTCGCTAACACATATCACTACTCCACCTCCTTTTCTTCCTTGCCTGTCCCTTCTGAAGAGCCTATAGCCATCCATTGCAGCACTCCAGTTACTCACCACGTTTCAGTGATTTCGACACTGTTATGGTTTTCCTGACGCACTGTGGCCTCTAGCTCCTTCTGTTTGTTGCCTGTGCTGTGTGCATTGCTGTAGATATACTTCAGCTGGGATGCTGAGCTCTCCCTCAACCTTGCCATGCTGCCCCTAGGCTCATCCCTAGTGATACCTTACCCTCTTGCGCCTTCACACCTAGTTTAGAGCCCTCTCAACGAGCCTCGTCAACTCCTGTGCAAGGATATCGTGTGTGCCTGCCAGGTTGGCTCTCCATGGTTCCTTTCCACCTCCCTTATCATGATGTGAATCAGAAAGAACTTCTTCAAGCAAGTGGACTTACACCAGCTTGAGCAGCTGCAAAAGGGACACAAACTGGAGAAGAGAAGGCTGAAAGGGGATCTGATCAGTGTATATAAGTACCTCAAGGGAGGGAGTGAAGAGGATGGTGCTGGTCTCTTTTCAGTGGCGGCCACCAACAGAACTAGAGGTAATGGCCACAAACTGAAACACCAAAAGTTCCATAGAAACTTAAGGAATTTTTTTTTTAACAGTGAGGGTGCCAGAGCACTGGCACAGGCTGCCCAGAGAGGTTGTGGAGTCTCCTTCTCTGGAGATCTTCCAAACCCGCTTGGACGCAGTCCTGTGTCTCATCTGAAATAGTTATAATTTGATTAATTCCAACTCTGGACTTTCTTACACAAGGGAAATTTGTACAGGTAGGCCCATATTGAGATTTATTCAATCTCAAATCATCTGAGGTGGATTGAGAACTAGCTGGATGGTGGAGCTCAGAGGGTGGTGATCAGCGGTGCAGAGTCTAGTTGGAGGCCTGTAGCTAGCGGTATCCCCCAGGGACCGTCCTTGGTCCAGTCCTATTCGATTTATTCATCAGTGACCTGGATGAGGGCACAGAGTGCTCCCTCAGCAAGTTTGCTGATGATACCAAACTGGGAGGAGTAGCTGATACCCCAGAGGGCTGCACTGCCATCCAGAGGGACCTGGACAGACTGGACAACTGGGCGGTGAAAAACCTCATGCAATTCAACAAGGCCAAGTGCAAGGTCCTGCACCTGGGGAGGAATAACCCCAGATACCAATACAGACTAGGGGTTGACCTGCTGGAAAGCAGCTCTGTGGAGAGAGATTCAGTGTCTATAAATACCTTAAGGGAGGAAGAGAGGAGGATAGGGCCGACCTCTCTTCAGTGGTGTCCACTGACAGAACTAGAAGAAATGGACGGAAACTGAAGCACCAAAAGTTCCACAGGAACTTAAGGAAAAATTTCTTCACAGTGAGGGTGCCAGAGCACTGGAACAGGCTGCCCAGAGAGGTTGTGGAGTCTCCTTCTCTGGAGATCTTCCAAACCCGCTTGGACGCAGTCCTGTGCCACGTGCTCTAGGTGACCCTGCGTGTGCAGGGGGGTTGGACTAGATGATCTGTAGAGGTCCCTTCCAACCTTAAGCATTCTATGATTCTATGAAACACAGCGCAGCATCACCATAAGGGCTCTGCTGTTTGATGCCTTTTGGGGATGAATGAGGTGGGGCAAGCGCTCTTGGTCCTGCCCAACCAAAATGCCTCCCTTCCCTTCCCCTATGTATTTTTCTGTTTATTTTTACATTTTTTTACGACGTTCCTGCTCCTGCACTTGAGCACTTGAGAGTATGCTCCCCCCACCCGTCCCTGGACCTCGCTGCACACACAATTTCATGGAAGCTCTGAAATTTTCCCGGGGAGCGAAAACAAACTTTCTGAACTCTGCCTTGCTTCGGGGCATCTAATCTTGAAAGTTATGTGTGCTGTTAAAAATTGGCTTTCAAATCATGGAACTAGGCCTTTAGGGAGACCTTTTTTCTTTCTTCCTTTTTTTTTTTTTTTCATAAGAAGTTTCAGAACTGAAGAGCCCGGAGCCAAAAGAAATAGTTGTACAGGCAAGTTTTCTGCATGGAGTTGGAGGGAACAAGTGGGCTTCCGAGGAGGTTGCTAGGAGCTATCTGGCCCTCCGCACTCACATGCCTCCCACCACGATGATACCCATAGGGCTGATGATAGCAAAACACACACATGAACTTCCCCGTGAACTCTAAAATTGGCCCTGCTTCTTCTCGTCACCTTGTCTACTCTTGGTGCCTTTTTTATTTTATTTTATTTTTAGTGCAAGTTTGGCTTTCTGGCTATTTTTTAACCTTTCTACAAGGGCACCTTAAATGCATTAAGGTATGAATATAAGGGACAAACTGGAAAGACGCAAAACCTCATGAGTAAAAGTAATTACCAGAATTTAATGGTCCCAGAGAGCTAGCTATCATTGCTTCTCTGCTGGGATTATGCTTTTCATCAAACTGGGATTTAGCGATGGCCTTTCACAGGATTTATCAATATTCATGGGAATAAGGTGCTCACTGCTCATTATTGCTCCCAAAGAGCTTGCTTTCCTTCAACAAATGGATAATGGTAACAGTCCTATCATTAACAGTGGTTTTACGAGAACTATTTTTAAAATGCAGTTTGCACACCCAAATTAAAGCTGTCTACTTTCTTTTGGTATATTGCTATATGGGATATATTGCTTCAGAGACAGGTCTTTGTTTCTCTTTTGTTTTAAACACAGTAGGTGATGCACATACAAACAACATTTTCCATGCATTTTAGGGTCAAAAGGGATCACCGTGCTTCTCCTCTCTGACCTCCTGCATAAAACAAGCCAAGAAATTTTGCCTTAGTGAGCCCTGAAATGGTAAAATTAAATAGAAGATGAATAAGGGTTGTCAAAGCTGATGTTAATAAATAAATAAATAAATCTCTTAAAAAGACACAGGCGGGAAGAGAAATGCATACATTAATAATTCCTCACACCAACAAGGCTACTATACAGAGGAGTTCCACTTTTTCATCACCAATATTATTTGTGCTTTACCAGTTGTGCTCGGTAATAAAAGGCAGCTCCCCTTTTACTCTCCTCTCCAGATTTTGAGAGGCTGCAGACAAAGCCAGGACCGTGACAAGATTCACACACAAGTGAATCCAAATGCCTCCTTCAACGTCTGTGTTTGCATCAGGGAAAACATGGGCTGGTCCGAAGCCACGTGTCTGTGCCCAGGCAAGCTTGTCCCTATAGCTCGTGTGTGTTTTTCAGACCTCCTTTATGTCTGTTTCTCCTGTTTTTCAAGTCATTGAGCTCACACGTGATTTCTCCTGCCAAAAGTTCAAGCGAGGGCAATCCCCCAGTTAGTAGCGATTGCAACCAGTTCATACCTCCACTGAAGCAGACACGGGAAGGCAAGAGCATGAGCCGTGCTCTCAGATGTAGCTTCATGTTTCTCTGCCCTGATACCCCACAGGGATGGATGATGAACATGTTATAGACAAAGAAGATGTATCCCTTGCCCCAGATCATCAGCCACTGGCGGAACAAGAAGCTGAATGCATTTCTCCCCCTCCTGGGGTCACACTGTTTGCGGGGTTTTCTGTCCTGCATGAACGAACAAATACAACCATGCCATTTTCCCATTTTCCCATTTTCCCTTACACGTTTACTGATCTCACTGTCTTCAACTTACTTACCTACATAAAAGGGTTTTTTTTTTTTTTTTTTGAAAGCTCTTAACAGGTATTAAGTTATAGTTCCTTACAACTCTCTGGGCAGGTTGCTGAGCAATTATATACATACTCCCTGCTTTCAGAAATGAAAACAGAGACTCTAAGGGCTAAATCAACCAAAGGTGCAGAAATTTGTTCTACTACAACTAATTATCCAATGAAAACTCTCAATTCAGCAATATATCTGAAAATAGAGTGCTCAGGAAAGCCAACCTAGCATTTCAATCTATTTATAATATAAACCTTCTCTACAGCCAATGTCGTTAAGAGGTTTTTATAGTATATAACATGGAGTTTGGGGCTTTAATTACTCCTTTAATCTTTGCTGGGCTTGTTCCTGAGAACAAGTTACACTCCTGCCTTTTACAGGATAAACAGCTTCCAGGAATGCCTCGGATTGCCACAGGGGTCAGGCAGTGTTTTTATTGAGCACCACTCCATTTCAGCCTGAAACCTACCTGATCTGTTTTTGCTTAGTGGAAGCGCAATTAATAGGGCTAATTAGCAAATGACCACACAAAAATTTCTGTGTTTTTTTTTTCCCGTTATGAATACAGATGCAGGCCTTCATTTGTTTTGCCTGGCTCACTGATGTTGACCATAAAAAACGGACCGGTGTTGTCCATCTGTGTTGACTGATGGATGAGCAATGGGACAAGCAACAGAATTTCTCTTCGTTGTTACTCTTTCAAATCCAAACCAGGTGTCAAGATGGCAGTTTGCCTCCTGTTACAGATGCATAGGGGACCCTCAAAGATCAAGTGTTTTCTCTACCAACCAGAGAAGGAGTGCCTGGAGCAGTTGTTTCCACAATGATGCACTGTGTTGTGAGGAAGCTCTCTATGGTTTTCTGGATAAACTTGAAGCTTTTGTTGGGTTGCAAGGTAATGGGGGAACAACCCCTTATCGCAGTTATAAATCTTTTCTGTTCCTCTTTGTTATTCACCATATATCCTCAAATCATCCCTAGTAGCAAATAAACATGATAGAGGAAATGGGTATTTACTACAGTAGGTTATTTACATTTATCTGAGAAACAGATGTCCAAAAGTAAGCGGCAGTTATGGATATTATGCATTATGTCTTTGGTAGCCCCAGCTTAGACTTCATTCCCAAGGGAATCTCTTCTCCTGTGTACTTCCCTCATTGAAATGATCCAGACTTGGAAATATATGCCTTTACAGACCTAACTTCTCCTTGGGATTCAAATCCAAAACTCTGCGGCATGTCTAATTTCTCAAGAGTTCAGAAATGCAGATGACACTTGAGTGTGGCAAATTAGAAATACCACCTTTCACACAAACACAGTTGTTAGAAATTCAGTCTCCCATTGGAAGTAAAAAACGGTTTTCTTGCCAGAGAGAGATCAATCCTTAGTGCATAACTTCTATTTTCCCCAAATCTCTATTTTCTACATACTGATGATTGACCTTTATTCATGCATACAAGTGAGACTTCAGGCATGTGGTTCCTTCTTAGTTCTTGGACAAGGTTTTTGGATGCAATTGTGGCTGGATAAGGTTTTGACAGAAGTTTGGAAGCTGACATTTAACCTTGGCTTGAGAAACATCTGCCTATCATAAAGTTATTGTGCAACACTTGAGAGTTACTTCTGGGTTATCAAAGGCATATGCACCACATCAGTTTCCATCTTTAAATCCGATTAATATTTCAAATTGTGCATAGTCACTGTGTTGATCTTTTGGAAATATGTTAATAATCTTCACAGAAGGAAAAGAAGAAAGGAAGAGTTTTCTATAAATATTTTAAATAGCTCTGAAGAAGTAATAAAGTTTTTTTACTGAGAGGTGGCGTATGATATGAGGTAGGAAGATGAGACTGAGGAGAACTTTATTGAAGCTCTGGGCCTGAAGGACTTCATGCCTGAAGGACTTTGGATTATGACTACAACTTAGCACTGACACAACACAAGCAAACAAGAATAAATGGAGAACCAGAAAGTATATATGCGGCAATGAAAGAAGAAATGTAAGGCATAGAAAGATATATCACAAAGCTGTGATATATACAGTTGATACTGCATATATACAGTTGATACTTGAACTGACTGACTTATTAGTAGCAAATGTAAAAACTAGATAAACCATGAGGGCGAAAATGCCAAATTTATGAAATAAGTGGTGCTATAAACATATTCTTTGGACTTTCTTAAAGCTGTCAGAGTATGGCAAATAGGCTGTGCACTTGTGTTATACAATAAAATACGTAAGAGTCATCTCATATAACTGTACATGCTACCCAGGAAGAGATTATTAGAATTGCTGGGGTGAGAGCTCATGAATAATTTCTTTGTTCGTATTCTCAGAAATTGTTTACAAGCCCTTACAGATTTCTGAAAATTGATTTATTTGTTAAGATTCACTAAGTAACTTTGGCAAGTAGTCTCCAGACTAGAAGTTATCCCTGCATGGTGCCTACTCACTAGGTACCATGCATTACACATGACGTGTTAGCTAGGTCACATGACAGTGCTACTGTTCCTGCATTGGTCAGGTAAAATATAACTAGTGACTGGACAGCAAAAGTGTAACAGCCAATATTGAACCATAAATGGCATATGAATATTCAGAAAAGCTTCATGTAGGCTACATAAAGTATCCAAAAACAGATTCAGAAGCTGACTGTGGTTGTTCATATTCTTATGAATAATCTTATGAGATCCCAGAGGAGCAGAGAAGTGCATCCACATTTTTATTTGTGCCTAACCATTTTGTTATTCCAAGAGCACTAATGTAACCCAGAAGAAGAGTAAAATTTACATGTAAGAATCATTAGATAAAATGTCTGTACATTCTTTGAAACAGAGACAAGCCTGCAGACCTATATCTCCTTTCCAAAGACAGAACCATCCATCATCTAGTTTTGAGAGCTCTGCAGTCCCTTGTTATCCCTTTTTAGGTTCAAAACATCTTGGATTATTTTCTGATTAGCTTCGGTGACCACTAAAAATGGGGTAAATCCACAGCAGCACATTCTGCTTGATGTCTCTGTTAGGAGCAGTGAGGTCTCATTTGGAATCCCTTCAGGGCAAAGTGGAGCTTGAACTTAGACTTCTTACAGAGCCAATTGCTCCAACTACTCGGGCTGCTTTCTTTGTTTATTTGCATGAGATGTGTAACATCAGCAACTTTTTCTTCTTTACTGAGCTTTTAAAGATTAGACCAAGAAACAAAGGGCTTAGGTGTGAAACAAGCACTACTTTACATCAGAACATCTGCAGAGAGAGAAAAGTAGATTCAGGGAAGATTTATTTCCTAAAGAGGTTATTGGTGGAGTTCAGACTTCTCTGATATTAGATGGTAGTTCACATAATATATTCAGAAGTGAAATTTTGACCCTGTTCTTAGGAAATGCACAAATCGGTATAGCTGAAAAGGTTCTACCTCAAAAACTAAAACTATAGTCAGCATTCATCAGGCTGCAAATTATGTATCTATCCAAGAATTTATGAGAAATAGAGGCACACAGAAGCAATTTTGTACAAATTATCTTCTCCTGCAAGGGTGAAGCTAAAGAGATCCATAATATGCACTAATATGAAGCACAATTTTCAGAACTTTTGTTTGTCACATCAGAGGTAATCAAGGGTTAAATGCTAACTTTCTTATCAAATTGTGAAATATTAAAACAACATTCATGCTAGAACTGCTGGGGCCAAGTTTCCCAAGGGTTGTGATGATAAGATTATGATAAGGATATCTAGAGAAGAAATATGCTAAACTAACGAGATTATACAGGGTGAGATCATCCATTGATGAATTTATCCTGTGACAAAGAACAATGTAATGGGATTAATGACGAGGCATTTTTGATCATAATAAGATGTGGGTCGATGCCTGAGAGCAAGTTCAGTGGTCACAAGAACTGCAGTGAGTCCCATGTGTAAAGACAACATAATAATGCTTAATTGGCAAAATGCCTTGTTGTGAAGGGAAGTAAAGCCTTTGCTTTATCATCTTATGGGAAATCTCTACAGAATTTAATAGACAACTGCAATCTTCTTTTTATTATTATCGCTACTTTCTGATGGGTCCCTCTAAATGAAATGGAAAAACTGTATCCATGGCAAAGCTTTTGATATGGCTAAACACCCTTCCAAATAATCTTATTTGCTACCAGGTATGACATGCAGCACATTAAACAGGAAGGCAGATCTACATTATATTTTTCCTTTGGCCACAGGGATTCCCCTTCTGTAGGTGCTTTATATCTCCATGTTATGAGATTTTTCTTTTCACTCCTTCAGTTTAGTTTGGAAACTGTAGTTAAGTCTTAGGTCCTATGAGGACTTTGGGGCTCTTCGTTTACTCTAAGCTGGTGAGAATAACATGTACTTGGCTATCTGGAGACCTTACTTTGGGGAAAATCCTTGGGGAACACTTAAAGTCTCTGAATGATAGAGATGTCCATAGTGACTGAAAACAAAATATTTTAAGTTTTTGATTGCAAAATCTCTTTTAGTGCAAAATATAGGCGCTATATAAAATGAGACACTTTCAAAAAAGCTCTGTATTTGATAAAGTCACTCTTTTCTCTTTAGAACAAAAAAAAGAGCACAATTTTGTTACTGCAAATTTCAAAATGCTCTTACAAATATCAGTCAACAGAACTCAAACTGATCTTGTAAAGTATTACTCCTGTTTTATATGTAGGGAAATTGAGACATCAAAAGCTGATATCACAGATACTCTAATCCCAATAGATTAGTATCCCCAATAGTATCCCCACAGATACTCTAATACCAAATGCTAATAATATTTAAAGATTTCTTCTACAGAGCTCATCAGTTATAATGGCACTGACTGAAGGTAGCATAGTGCTCTCCAGAAGCTGAAGGAGACTGTGGAAAGACACGATCTTAATAGAATTCACAGAGCAATTGGAAGTAGCAGACACAGAATGTTTGTAAGTACATACACAGTTAAAGGAGAAAAAAATCATGGCAGGTAAATACTTCGAAGTTTTAAACATAACTACTCTTTCATAAAAAGGAGGCAATGAGCATGTTCTATTGAACCCAAATGGCTTGTCTGCAACAGCATGGTTTCAGAGCACTTTCAGGGACTGTGTTTGACTGATTTCAAGATTATGTTTATGTTTCTTACATATGCTTAAATCTCCACATCTTTTTATGGGCTTGGCTTGATTTAGACCCAGACTCGTCTCATTAAACAATTAAAAAAAAACAATTAAAAAAAATCAACTCAAAAATCCTGTACCAGCACTTGTTTTCACCTGAATTTCAGCTGAATCATATCTAAAATAATAATAATAATCCTAAAGCATTTGCCAACTCTAGCATCTATTAACTTTTTATGGTATGCAAACATTTCATGTTTTACTGACATATTCTGAAAACAGATACAGAAGGACTAACTAGGCATTGGGGCAAGGGAGTTATCCTTAAGGTGTAATTTCCTGTTATTATAAATTATACCTGCTCTGCATCTTTATGGCCTCCTTCCATCTTGAAATTTAACTCTGCTACTTTTCTGTTTAACTTATGCACCTTGAATGTTGTAAAAACTACCGTAAAAGTCAATAAAAATGCAATAACATTGTGTCAATCAAAAGCAATGGAGCAATCTCTATTGAGCAAACGATAGGAAAACTACTGCTAAAATGCAATTGCACCATGTTGCAATTGATTAAAGATATGAATCAGAAAATTAAAAGTTTTTTCCCCACTTTTAGTTATTACCAGTTGCTTAATTTATAGAGCAATTACTTTGATCCTATCTAAAATTCTGAAAAGAAACTACCAGTACAAACAGCGATATTGTCTTGAGTTGTTGTCATTAATATGAATTACCCATGATCATCCTAAATGGACATTCATTCAGCAAATGTTGCCACAACATATATGGCCTTCTCTTCTGTTCACATGCAATCAAAGGTAAGGACTTCCTCGGGTAACAGGAACAAGAAATTAGTTCCAAGAGGTCCCACCAAAGCTCCATTTGATGTACCCCATATCCAATGCTGACCAGCAGTAAACTCCCAGGAGAAGCCTAAAGGCATCCTGGTATGATCTCAGTGGTATGGCTTAGAGACCTCTTTACCCAGAGCTGCATATCTCTGTATTTAATAGTGTTTACTGGATTTTTCTTCCCTGCACTTATCACTTTTTGAACGCATTAGCAGTGAATCAACTCCCAAGCAAATGGCAGTAGAGACTGTACGGATCTGAGTCTCTATCGTAGCTTGTGTTGGAAGACAAAATTTCTCACTGGCCCACTAGCACGGATAAAAAATACTTAGCAAATTGAAAAGAAGTGGGATGGGATCCCTGGAAAGAAAAGGAATCCCTCTGGCCTATCACTTGGGGAAGCTCAGTGAATGGGATGGAGAGATCTCAGAAAAGAGGTGAGGTAACTTTGAGGCCCCTGTGGTATTTTTCTGCTCTGTCCCATTTTGTTTTATAGCTGACATGGCAGCCTTGTGACAGTAAAGCATCTTTTTCAAGAATCGAGATATCCTTTTTGGTAAATATGGCAATTTGATTCGAAGCTGGTTTTACCCACAGCAGATAAATAAGTGATCATAAACCACGTCACCATAAATAAAAGCCTTATTGAGCTTGGGCAATGCAAACCAATCAATAGAGGACTCCCATCCCAGTGAAAGCAACGGCTAATGCTCTGTGGTTCCTGGTGGATGCTCTGTCATTGTGTTTCAAAACCACAAGGAATTCCCTGTGTCATCAGCAATGACCACTTTATTGCTGGTGAATTAGGAAATGAGTGGTGCTAAAGGTGCATTTGAATTCCACCATCTAATCCATTTAGCCCATCTCCCAATGAATCACCAGATTAGGTGATTCATTTGAAGCAGCGGTGGAGAGAGAGAAAAGCAGATTCTTGCTTGAGTTTCAGTGCACTCATGATACCAGAGACTGAGGTTTCCTGATCGTCCTCCCTAGAGCCAGGAAAAGCAAGGTTGAATGTCAATGATAAATTCAGGATCAAATGTGTCACAAATCTATGTGTATTCCTTTGATCATTCCAAGAAAAAAAAAATCTACACCCAAAACAAAACTTCTACAAAAAACGAAGCATTACACTTCTAACATTTCCCAAATTGAATCTTCTCCATTTTTAATGACTATCTCTATTTCAAAGAAAAGTCTTATTTTACTTGTTTTTTTAGATGAGATTTTTTAAAAATCATCTTTCTATACTGAAGTATTTTATTATTGATTATAGCTGTTTTGTTCCATTTTAAAAAATGCTTTAAATCCTCCATATTTTTAAAATCTTTTCATGCCATTGCATACTTTTACTGAATCAGGACTTTTAGCAACTATAAAACTACATTATATTAATTTTGCGGTTCTGGTACTTGTGATATATACACTGCACTGCATACCATCAGAGGCATTAATTCAGACTCATTTTGTTTAAAAAGTGAACAAACTTCACTACTGCAGTGCAGCTTCTTTGTCCAATTCTTTTAGAAGTCTTAAAGGGGAAAAGAGCAACAATTTGAAGTGCCTCATTTCCTTCTCGTGTAACGAATTATTGATTTGTGCTTTCATTTTGAATGATGATGGTCTGGGGCGAAAAACATTGATTTGAGTCTTTATACAAATATTGTATATTATCAACACATTATGTCAACAGAATTATACATAGCAAGATAGACCTGAATAGCTAGAACACAAAAAAACATAATGAGGTGCTGCTGGTGTGTGGAGGTGTGGTTGGGGTATATGAAAAATAGCAAGTGGAAATAAGAAAAATACAGCCAGAGTGCTGATAATTATGGAAAATCATAGAAAGTTTACATTTGAGTTAATCCTGAACAGGGAGCTATGAAAATAATAAATGATTACTTTTGCCTAGTAGTGATTCTTCTAAGTTGACATGTCTTGCAAGCACCACTGCAGAGTTGTCACAAGAGAAATCACTCCCCTACACCTTACTCGTGCTCTACTCCTTGCTCAGCTATTCATGCCAATGGGAACTACACTGTTGAAAGACAAAAGAGAAGTGCTGAGAGCAGTAAACACACAGATAATCCTGTCCACCAAACAATTTTTGCATTTCCCTTATGCACCATTTATTTTGAACAAAAAGCTGCCGAGAGATTTACGTCAAAGCGATTTCCACAGCTCAGCTGCTGCAGGCCAGTCAGTGGCTTTCCCGCGGGCTGGGGGGCTCCTGGACACGATCCCGAGATGGGTTATTTCTAGGATAGGTTGGGGCTGGACAAGTGGAAAAAGCCTGTGGTTATGAAGAAAGACAGAGAAAGTTGTCTCTTCTGTGCTTTTCCCCCAACCTTTGATACCATTAGGACAGCTTTGGGGAAGATGATGGGGAACTCTCTCTCAGAGTCCAGGAAAGCAACACATAGGGCACATATATGGCCAGAAGAGCCAGCTCTCTTTCAAAACATAAAGTAAAACATCCATATCCAGCTCTAAAACACTCATACTTATCAGGCAAAATCATCCCTCTGAATATGGCTGTACTGGGACAGGAAGAGCTCATGAGATCTCATATATTCACGCTGAATTAGACTTGCAACTAATGACCTAAAACTATTATCCACTAGGGCTACATTGAGATTTTTGCCTACATGGTTAAAAAAGGTGAGGAATAAATATTGCTACTTAGGGACTAACCAGGTCCAAGTGCACATGCTCAGGTCTGGCAGAAGCAATGCAGGGCTGGCAGGGAGGATGTGTATAATCAAAGAATCATAGACTCATTATGGTTGGAAAAGACCTTCAAGATCATCAGCTCCAACCACAAACCCAGCAGCTGGGCTTCTCCTTGCTCTCTGGTCACAATGAATCCATCAAGGCATTTTTTTCCTGGATAACAGCAAGATATGGCCTCTTAAGGTAAGAATAAATAAGTATTCTTGTGAGCATTACCACATAGGCAACATGGGTCTGCTCTCAGTAATACCATGGGTCAACAAAACATCTGTAGATATTGCTTGATGTTAGGTCAATCATGCTACCAAGGTGTACGTGCAAGGATATTAAAATAAATTCTTATTTATATACATATCACATTTAATTTTCCTATTGCACATGCTTTTGTGCACAGATGACCCCCCTACTATTTTTGAGTGTCTCTCAAGACTCAATAGACTCTCAGGAACTAGCTAAAATGAGATGTCTGTGAAAATTTAGCATGAGGCTATTTCCCAGCAGTGGGTGGTTAGTTCAGAGGTGGAATTTCTACTCCCAGTAGAATGAAGTGTGGTCTTTCTATCATACAATAAAAATGAGTTCTCCATTCCCAGACAATATTTCTAGTGTTAGTTTCTAGAATGAAACACTTCTTTGTGGTAATCAGTAAAAACAAACCAAAACAAACAAACAAAAAACAGTCCACTTAAACCTGTATTATGAAGTACATGAAGACTAAAGGAGGTACAAATCTTGTGTTTTTTTTTCTCCTCTCCGTCTACCTAACATAGCTTTCACAGATCAAACATGGTGCATAATATGCACAACTCTGAATGTCCAAAGGCAGATGAACATCCAGCACCAACAGTCTTCTGTATAGAGCTGGAAATTGAAACTTGAGGCTTCCGTTTACAAATAGCTTGGAAAAAAAAATCAGATCTCAGGCTTGCACACTTGTAATCTTTATGGTTTGCCTCATGACAAATTAAAAATTGGTATTCTGGACTACTAACTGTACTATAAAGCTGCTATTCTACATTGTGTATTGCAAGCTCATTTAAAATGTGCTCTTCCACGACATGATGAGAACACAAATTATAATTAGGAAACTAATCCAAGCAGAAAATTAGTCTGGAAGGCTAGTCTGAGCGTGCTCCTGGAAACAAAGCAATACTGTGTCTTAACTTTCCTGTCTTAATATGTAGAGAGACTGATACACAAGATAAAGATAAGGACAGATATGACGCTCTGGACAAAGAAAGAGAAAAAAAAGATTTTTGAAGTATTGGTGGCTGGTGTTCTAGTCAAGCAAAGGTCCACAGAGTTAAGTAGCACCAGATTCCACCTCTGAAAAGTTATAGCATATAGCGTTACTGCTGCTATGGTTATCTTATGTCTATGCTTGAATATTTGTTGCCAGAGTCATTTTCATATGCAAAAATTCGTGTTTATAAGGACAAATGAAGGTCTGCCTTCACCATCCTGCCCCCAGAGTCTGCCTGCACAAGCGAATGTGCCCAGAATCAGTAGCCAACCAAAAGTTAGATATCCAGTCACAGATCTGAAAATAAATAAATAAATAAAAGTGGTCCAAAATATCACCATGAAACAAAGTTTGGACCAAAAAACATTCCCCAAAGTACTTACTATTCCCAAAAACCAAACAAATGATTTTAACTGACAAATATGCAAGCAAAGAAGAGCCAAACTTGAAAAGATTTCTATATAGACTGGAAGAATTCAACCATTATAAAATTAAACCTGTCCTTTAATGTCTCCTTCTAGGGTAAAAAGACTAGGATTTAGCAGGTTTAGCCTTATTTAGAAAAAAAAAAAAAAGAAAAAAACATACAAACACATGAAATAAGTCTACCATAGCAGCATGCTATATCAAAGATTGCCATGAAAAAAAAAAAAGTGTTCTGCTAAATGGGATCAATTTGACCAAAAAAAGTGCTATTTGTGAAGTTAGATGTTTACCTAATATTCAGGATTTTAAGAAGTAGTAATTCAATTGTGAGAGTTCTTATTTTCTCCGGAGTGCCCTGGGAAAATTATTGCAATTGCTGCAAACGGGGTCTAAAATACATATCCTGAGCAAGCCTTCGATCTCAAATGTATTTGTGCAGTGCAGACCTGTTGCTGTTGCCCAGAATAGCAGGAATCACTTGCCAGGCTCAGTTTCTACCCTGAATATTCTCAATATTCCTTTCTAGTTCCTTTCCAGCTGAACTAAACAAACTGAGAAGGAGGGAGGCTGTAAATCAGAGCATTGCTCAGAAACATTGCTGGGAAAGAGTTGCCCTCCTGTTTGCAGCGGTAGAAAAATTACTTGGTGTTTGGGGGAACACATAAACACCTCCCAACACATTTAACACCAGACACAGCCTGAGACTCAAATCAATCATCTTGACTCTGCAAGAACCCAAAAATATCTCTTGTGTCTCCTACTGGGCCCAGGGGCTATGCCATTTTCATCCATCCAGTGCATTTTATCTATTTCTTCTGCTCAAGGGCTGCTCAGAGCATCTTGCTTTCGAGACAAGACGGCTGCAGACTAAGTAGATGTTTAAGATGTTAAGTCTGGACAAACTCCAGCCTACAGAACTTTCAGGAAACCAAAAGACAGCAAGAATAAAGGGAAAAAAGAATGCAAATTCATATTTACTATTTGTCACCCTTCATGTGGGTTTTAGCTTTGTTTAAACAAACAAACAAAATGCTAAAGCAGAGAAAACAATGTGTTTTTTATAGGACAAAAGTAAATTAGAAAGGTAATGATAGTGTAGAAGTTTGGGACAATTAAAAGTTTTGGATTTGATTGCTGATTCCTGCCTTTTTCATTCCTCTCCAACACACTTTTGAAGAAAATTGTTCTGAAAAGTAGCTATATATCATAAGCCAATTTAATCTAAAAACTCTGATTTGATAACATTAACAGGACATTTAACACTCTGCAAAACTGTGACAGTATTTATATTCCTGGATATAGTTTCTGGAGCCTCATTTCAAGCTGACAAATACTGACTCATAGGCTACTAGAGATGTGCGAGAAACATACCTTAGAACATGCCTAAGATGACAAGAATAAAGGTGTTAGGCTAAAAACCTGGTAGAAGAAATAAGAACCCACCAGGAAGGCTGTTAATCTGCTCACGTAAAACCGTACTGAGCAGCCTGCAATCTCCTTATGGAAGGTTTTTAATCAAAGGATGTCTTGGGCTGTGCAAACACTTACTGAGTTGGAATCACAAGCTCTATGGTGGGCTATCAGCTGGATGGGTTGGAGATGCATGTGCTAGGATGCAGTGTACAAGCACCAGGAGGGGAAACTGGCTATTAACATTTTGTTATCAAAGTAGGCAATAACATTCCTAGAGAGTTCACTTTTCCTGTGTGCTGCAGGCCCCTGAGCCCGAGCAGGAGGGTATATATTCCCAATGAAAAGGATCGTCTATAAAGGCCACTGTCAGACTGTCTGGTGTTTTTCCTATGGTGAAAACACAATATCTGTTTCATTACAAAGAGAGAGAGAAAAAAAAAAAACACAACACTCTAGGCCAGACAAAAATGCTTTCAGTATTAATTGCAGACGTTGCAGGAAAACAAAACCAGTGGAAATAGCAGCCCTGACAGGTATGTAGCAGAGAGCAGAGGAGACACAAAGTTGTTCTTTGTTGTTAAAATTCTCATGATCTGAAGCTATTACAAGTTATAGAGATTTGGGGGGACAGTTGGTAATTTTCTTGAAAACTACTGTAACATTTTTGTGAGTTTTCCAGCATTTGATTGGCTTAAAGAAATCAGAAATATTCTGTTTTACAGGAGCTTTTCAGCACCTCCTCCTTTCCTCCCTCCTACAGATTAAAAATTATGTGAAATACTAAGACTAGCCAAAAGAAGGAAAATCCAGAAGCATTTCCTAGAGCGTCAGGCTTTCAAGCTCAAAAGATATGGATGAAAATTCACAGCATTTTTCAGGCCAGTATATCCATCTATCCCATTAGAAGGTGCAACCCCAAGATTATGGTTAATCCCCACTGAGAAAATCTTCCCTTAAATGTGAAATTCATGGCCTGCTCCCCTCTGCCTTCCCCCATCTTGCCTTCCTCCTCCACTTTTAATTAAAGCCATTTTGTACCTCCACTACAGCGATGAACATGTCCAGACAGTATTCAAGAGCACTTTAAATGACCCCAGCTGAATGACAAACAGGTCTACTCTTTCAGGTTAAGACTCCTTTAAAAATATTCAGATGAATAACAAGATGGTTACAGCATTCTTAAATGAAAGCTGTACCCAGGTTGATGCTCTTCAGCGGCCAAAACACATTGAAGAGGTCTAAGGGTAGAAAAGGTTCCAATTTATTTCTCTGGGAGTGTTTTGTCTTCAGCGCTATGATCTTTATGGCCTCTGAGTTTAGCTCCAAGTCTCTCTCAATTAAAGAGAGGGGAGCATATCCAAGAAATGTTTTGCACTGCTAGTTTGATAGTCACTTCTGTGCATCAGACACTGTCGCTGATGAAGACTTTTAATACAAACTCCCAAACCAAAGTATCTGCAGCACTCATCTATGCTGCATGCACGGATGGGTTAGGGGAAGCTACAACCCCATTCAGCACCGGATTACCATAGATCAATGCAAACTGAATGACTAAATACTTTCTTTCTAGTCTCTTTTTCTTCCTGGGCCCTTTATTTTAGATCCATGTTCAGGCATTGTTCAAAAGTCAAACAACACATTCACACTGCAACGTAAGAGAGAGAGAAAGAGAGAAAAGCAGGGAAAAAACATGTGCATAACACCAGTTCCTTATGTGCTCCAGATCTACCGGTGTCCCTTTAAGAATACTCTTCTCCCAGTTTATAAAAGCTAACGACATTAAAAATACAGTAATTAACATGTTCATAATGTAAATGCTAATCATTTAACATGTCAAGCATCTTCATCCCCTCCTGAATCAATATGAATTATTAAAGTAGACTCTTTAAGACCTTTAAAATCAGCTCTCAAAGCATGTGCCAAAAAATGGCACCACTGGCATCCAGGAGCACCAGCTTACAAATTCGTATGTTAGACTGTCTGACACACTCATTCTCTTTGATAAGTGAAAAAACAAAGCCGAAAAAGCCCTCCCCACCATCTCTTATATTCAGAACTGCATAATCTATTATTTCTGTATGCATGAATGAAATTATGAATTTTTTTCTAAGGGGCTGTGCATTTCTTTTTAAACTGTAATCCCTACATAAGTTAAAAAAAAAAAGAGGGAGAAAGAGAAATATTCTATTGTATTGGCTAGGAAAAATTTTTTCCAGGAGAGGATTGAGTGACAGTCTAGAAAACTCCTGAAAGAATACTATATAAAGATAACAAAAATAAATCTAATAAAGTAATAACTAGAGAATATTAAGTTTATTTTTAAAAAATTATGTCCAGAGTGTCACTGGTCATAAAGAACGCATCTGGAAATTTATTTTAAATGTTATGAGTAAACACTAACTCTTAAAATCATTTTTTTTCCCCATATTTATTTCAGGAAAGAAAATGCTCTCAAACTTATGTAAAATAGAGATAGATTTATTAGACAGATGCATCTTACCTCAGAGCTGGCTCCCTATGTTTTAAGAAAGAGGCATTAAGTACCATTTGTTTGTATATATATGCACTCAGAGACACCCAAACGCCTGCTTCAGATGACTGCTCCTTGGCCCAGTTGCCAAAGGACAACAGCAGATAGGGAAACATTTCTGTGACAAGCACAAAATAGGTCAAGTTTGGCAATCAGATGCACAAAACCGTCCTGTAAACAATGAGTTTCCAATACTTTAATGCCAAATTGCACAATATTCATGTTAACATGGTGTTCTACTTGAACAGTCAGATAACGGGCTGGATATTAAAAAGCCAGAGGCTGCTCTTGCTTTGCAAATATCTTTTAGGCCCATTAAGTTAATTGACAGGCTTTACCTTTTTTTTTTTTTTCCAAATGCCACAGTGCTGCACTACAGGTAGAACAGATTTTTAGCCCGAATAAGAGCATGGCCGAGTGGAATTGGAACAGCCAGACTGTTATTCAGCAGCTAAGAATTTAGCCCTCATTTTCTATGTCTTGATCCACCTGATTGTGGGTACAAGTTGAGGTTCTGCCTCGGCAATCCTAAATCCCTTCTTTATTGTGAGAAAGGAGGAAACTCATTTCAGAGAGGTTAAAATTTTACAAAGTTTATGCACACAGGAATTGCTTATGAGAGATTATATGTGTGATCTCAGATAAGTGCTGATGCACCTCGCTGGCCGAGCATGAGAAATCGAGTTTGACCTACTCTCTCACCACCAAAATGGGGAAAAGTTCAGCACATGGCCTCAGATGTTTTCAGATTAACGCAAATTATAGTCAAAGGGCAAACTGCAGATGAAGAACTCCTAATCTGGGGCAAAATAAGGTCACCTGCGGAAAGGAGTGAGACCGTGCTTTATGGACAGGTCTTGCTGTGAACCACATTTGCAACTTTATAGCAAAACTCACCCAATAAACAGCATTACCCCTACTTCTAAATCACACTTGCTGGGATTTTAAAACATTCTGGCAATGCTGTTCTTATCTCTGAGACCTTAGAAGCATCATGACCTTTCTTGATTTCTCTTTGAATTCCCCAAACTCTTTGGAAAGGCTGCTCAGGTCACCTGGCTTATGTGGGTGCTTAGCATGCTAATACCTGCTGCTGGAAATAAATGCAGTCTGACTTAGAAGCTCTTTAAAAGCTGAGAGCTGGAAGAGGATCTTGTAGATTTCCCCAGTTTATATTCTCGTAACCTAGCTGTGACATGGCTTTTTCTTTTTCTCTTTCTCCTTTTTTTTTTTTTTTTTCAACTTTTATGCCTAAACTAAACATTTCTATAGTCAGAGACCCAGGGGGATAAGATTGACATAAGTACAAGGAGAATTACAATGCGGTTAACTTTTACAGCAAGTTATTTGTGTGGCTGTTTCACAATGCGAAGTGTTTCCGGAGCAAACATTAGGCTAAAAGCTCACCAAAGTAGTCAGGGAAGATAGATCAAGTTAGATCAAACTAACTATCAGGAGGAAAAATGAGAGGGACAAGTCTGAATGGGCTCTCCTGATAGGGAGCCATGGCAGGAATTATGATAAAAGTAGATTTTGATTTTTTTCACTGATAGGGAAGGACAAGGAAAGCAGAGAGAAGGTCAGAGTGAAGCCATGAAGAACGAGAAGAAAGAAGAGGGAGAAACAGGGAAGATGTTGCAATTATACAGGATGTGTTTTGAAGCTGGTGGCTGTGTTGGTCATTGAATATAATCAAATATTTGGATTTATAAACCAGTGCAGGACTGCAATTGCTTGCTGGAAATAAGAGTCAAGAATAAGAGGAGGAGTTTAGTAATATATGAGGGTAAAAGAGAGATGATGGAGACAAGAATCTTCCAATGTATTGTAAATCCTCAAAAACAGGAAGCCTTAGAGCCCATGAGCAGAAAACTGATCAATACGTAAGAGTGGTATGTAAGACCATGGGGATTTCAACAGATTTTTTCGCTCTTGTCAGCGACAGGCCTCCCTGCAAGCTGTGTCGCACTAAGGTTGTCTCCTAGCTGGATGATTAATTTTCCTGGGATGTAGATGGACATGGCAGCAACAGAACCTGGTAAAAGGATTATCATCTGAAGAAAGTTTACACTAATGTCACGACCAGATACAATAGAGCTGGTGAGGAGATTACTTTATCATGCGTAACTCCAAAACGGGGCTTTCGGTATAAGGAATTATTCTTTAGGGAAAGAAGTACTGAGCAACTGAAGGTTTTATTCACTTAATGGCCATAATTTTTCCTCTTAGATTTGCCTTTGATATTATATCTTTATATTCTAAACTAACAGTAATTTCCTCATTACCACATGAGGAAATCGGCCACGAAGTACAGCCCTTAAGTTTTCATGGCTGTAATTTAAACAAATACACTTTCAAAGCAAGGTATTGATATACAAGCCAGATTGATATTGCCCAAGATGAGATTCTGTAATATGAGAAGGATACGGGAAAGAAAAATACTTTAGAATTTGCCCTGCAACTTGCTGTTAGCTTGGAGTATCTACTGAGTTAGAAGAGACATGGCCAGTACTTTGTCATTCCTGCTGGAAAGGGACAGTGAGTGACATCTTCATTAGGGCTACAGACATGGTGAAGTGCACAACGCCTGCAGTGGCAAACTATCTGCTGAGGAGAAAAGCCACGTGCTCAGCATGCGTGCTCGATGCTCTAACTGCACATATATACATCCTTGCTGTTCAAAGAAACCAATGAAGGATCACTTCCAGAAGGCTTGCAAACATCTGCAGGTCCTTCCATTTTAGAGTATGAAGGTACTGCATATATCTTAAACATTAACGCACACCATGGTCTTGTAAGTGCTGTTCTTGGAGGTGAGGAATTAAAAAGAGAAACAGGTGAAAGAAAAAAAAAAAAAAGGAAAGAGGCAAAGGCCAACATTGCTCAAGGCTGGCTGCAGACTTGAAGGTAGTACTAGCAGGCCGAAATTTTGTGAATTTGACTTTCAGATGACTTATTTCTGGCAAAGATGAAACTTTTGGCCTTATCTTCTCTGAAATCTATTGCTGGCAAAGGGGAGCTATCACCTCTGAAAATCAGCTTGAACTTATTCCCCATATATCTTCATGGTCCCGAGAGCAAATGTGACTGACATCAGATATGACCGACATCGAAGGTAGACAGACAGGAAATTGAATTAAAGCAGAAAACCTATACTTTTATTTTTCTGTGGCAGTGAACAACTTAACAATTAGAGGTATCACCCTGTGTTATTTTTGTATGCAAAATGCATTTTCATCAGCAAACGCACTAAATCATTGATTTTGGGAGGAAAAGACATGGAAAAATGTACTGTGAAGAGCTCTTCATCTCTAAGGTAAAACCAGTGTCCTCCTTGGCAGTTCCACACTAACTAACTAACTCCTTTCCTTGGGTAACCCACCAAGTCTGAAACTGGAGGGACTCAGGTGAGGTCAGGATTTCCAGCCTGCTGAGGTCCATGACTCATTCAATGAAGCCACTGGAAAAGAAAAAAAACACATGCAAACTTCTCTTTTATGCCCATTTTTCTTGGCGGAACACAGTGGTGAGGGGAGACCTTGGGCGACAAGTGAAACAACGTGCATTGTGGGCTGAGTAAGGACGTTAAATCCCTCCTCCTGCTTCCCAGCAACAGCATCCCTCCAGCAATGGATCATCTCCAACCATTCCTCCTGCAAGGAAAGACTTCCATGTTCCTCCCTCTGTTCATCTTCCTTCCCACAGAAGCATCCTTGCTTGGAGATTTCGAGCCCACCTGGAACAATTTGCTCTGCTCTTACCATGACAAGGCTTTGTCCACCTGCCTTGCCATGTTTTTTCATGCAAGTTTTCTGGCTGCCCAGAGTCTAATTTCAAAGAGCAGAGGTTAAATATGAGTCTCCCAGCTAAGAAGTCAGCCTAAATATAAGAATGTAAATTGGTCTCTGATTTTCACCGGCATCATCGTGCTCAGCACACCTTGCAATTACATTTCCAGCACCAAAAGCCCTTAATGTAAAAGGTCGTAAAATGAGCCCTAAAGACATGAAGCCTAACATAACAGGAAAACAACATGCTTTTCTAGGGGCCACCTATGCAAAAGGATTTCAGTGTTTCACTTCTAAGTGTTTTTTAAGCTGAAAATATTAAGCAAAAAATAATATCAATATTTTCAGACTGATCCATTGCATTCCAGGAATAATTTTCCATTTTTTTTTTAATTTTCACCAAAGAAATTATATTTTTCGAAACATTTTAACAATAACTACAACAACAACAAAATTTATTTTCCATATGAAACATCAGTGCAAATATTATCTCAATATGAGACATTGATTCAAATGTAATGTGTATAGTGGTTGAAATAAGCTTCCTATGTTGTCCATCAGCTGTCCATAATTTTCTAAAAAAAAAAAAGCTCAGTTTTATTTTGCTGTTCAGATAATTTTCTATATTTTTTTTTACTCCCCCATTCCCTTTCATCTCTCTCCCATAACACCAATATAAAATACATGCAGGAGTAAATGATTTCATGGAGCAAAATCAGGTTTCATCTGCCCTGAAACAAACAACTCACTGAAAGTTTTTAACAAAAGGTTTTTTTGCCATGTGACATAAACTCTCCGTTTGCAATTTGCTGGATCCGACAGGTATCAGTCTCAGCTGCATGGCTGGGAATCTGGCACCAGCAGGGTTTTATTTTCTACTCAGCCTCCAGCAAAATTCTTATTGACTATTTTAGCAGTTTTGACTTCAGGGACTGGCGTATTATTTTTGCCTCTAAGGCAGGATGGATAGTTAATAGCAGGTGGCCCTCTGAGACCTGCGTGCTGCACCTCACTGTACTTGTTATCTGGGCACTACTGTGAGAGCTAACGTCCCTCTGCCCACATTTTCTGGCTGCAGAGCAAGAGTGTTATAGCCCTCACCATTAAGCTGGAGAACAGCCATCAATTAGAGCAAGCATGCAGGGACTGCAGTCACAAAACCCGTGTTAGTATCTTAGAACAAACAAATCTCTTTCTGTTTGCCATTCTGCCACGGTTTCCACTAACTACAAAGGCTTCTGAAAAAAGCCAAAAAAAAAAAAAAAAACCCTAAAAAGTCATCCCAGGAATGCAGCTGTCTTCTCACTTCAAGTGAGGTCATTTAGTTTGATAGGCAAAAGGAAATGAACAGTAGGAAGAGTGCTGAAGTGGAGGTTATGTTTCCTTTGGAGCTGCTGTTTGTAGACCATGCACTGCAGAAGGTGCTTATTTACACCATCTAGCACAGCTCCTGCTCCCTGAGCAATTCTCCTTGTCTTGATCTCAGGCTCCTTGGAGGACAGGGGACCGTTTCCTTCTTTCCCACAAAGCTGTCGGAGACAACCTGAGCTTCGGGCTGTCTTTAGCAGATCCTCTCTTTGCCTTTGGTAGTCAGGAGGACCTGTACCATTGCCACCACTTTCCTGAAGAATTCATCAAGAATTGATTAATTAAGAACTTTTAAAATTATTATTATTGTTATTATTATTAAAAATTAAGCATATGACCTCCTTCTGATCAGACAAGCAGATAACAGGCTCATTCCAGAGTCAAGAATACAATGTGCAATGGTTTGTCTATAACTTTCACTCTATTGCATCCCCCTTCCATTTCCCTCAAGGCTTTTTCACGTCTCTGTGCACACTGCTGTCCAGTCACACACATCTTTGCATGTCATTTCTGCTCTAATCTATACTTTTGTGGAGACAAAGAGAAGCACAGTAGCATGGTCTTTAGTTTATCTCACTTGTTGCAAACTACACCAGTAAAAGCATAGGACTAAAAATAAGTTTTCATAGACATGACCTAGTTGTTTCCAGCACTGTAATTCCATGGAATGAGATGGGCTAGATCTTTCTGGGAAGGCCACGTTGCTCTATGACTATGTATACTCCTGTACTCCTGTGTACTCCTTCTCTGGAGAAGACAGCATTAGGGCTAGATGCTTAACCTGGGCTTCAGATGTCAGGCATAAGGATATATTTTACTAGCTGCTGTTGGCAACCTTGCCAGCAAGACTTTGAAAGAACAACTTGGACGTATCACAAGTACTTCCTTTTGTAAAAAAAAAAATAACCTTTTGGTCTAGACACTGAAGTGGCAAAGGAGATAACTGTGCTAGCATTTGTAGGAGTGAACAGTCTGGGCACCTAAATAAACGCCTTTCTAGCACTCATAAGCCTGGTCAATTTGTTAGACCCTAGATAAGATGAGTGCTCCAAAGATTCCCTCTTTTACCATTAAAACAGAATGTTCTGTTCAGAAATGTAGCCTGAATGGGAGGCGAATGGATTGCAAAGTTGGTCCTGATTTCACTGTCCTTCACATGCTCAATGCTAAACTATAGACGCTATTCCCTAAGAAAAAAAGCAAAAGGAGGAAAAGGTCCTATCTTGTCCCATAGTTATACCTGTGGTGCAGCTGGGTGTCAGGGATATGATAGTCATAGTCATGGGTATGAGAAGAGGAATAGACAGCAGGTCAGTGAATCCAGGGTCAATATTCCTGCGACTACTAAAATCACCCATAAATCCTGAGGACTTCCTTCTCTTTCTGCTAGAACCAGGGTTTCCAAATAACAATTTTACCCACTCCCAGAACATCTCCAACCAGGCCTTGTCTGTTAGCTCTCAGTGCACCTTTTTTAGCGGTAATTTAGAGAGGACAGAAGTGTGAAAATCTGATTGCCAATTTTCCTGCTGAGCTTGTAAGACTTGTAAGACAAGCTTGAGCTTGTATTAGCCTTGAAGGCTAATATTATTTACAAAGCACTATGGAAAGTATAAGCTAGAGTCTCTTGAAACATGACCTGAATCATTCTGGATAATCTCATGGGAGAAGCATGCACACTCTTGTATGTTTCACACACACATATGTGTACACCGTGAGCGATAACAATATCTATGTATGAAGAGAGATGGGGAACTCTCGTTTTTTCCTGCAAAAGCAGTCTTTGAAGTTGCTGAATGTGATGCTGTTCTAGCTCAGAGCAAGTTGTAGAAAATGAACTCCAGAAGTCTCATTTTTCTCCTTGACCTGGAACCTTTCAAAAATGTTTGGGAAATGCTATAAAAAGTATGTGTCTACATGGAGCTTTCCAAAAAAGTTCCATGAGAGATACCTCACACTCCCATGAGAAAAAGCTTATTTTATCTGTGCTGGGTGTGGGGAGACAAATATATAGAATACATGTTCCTGGAGGAAATGAAATTTGTTTTAATTAATGGGGACCTCAAAAATCAGGCACTAAAGACATTAATCAACTAACTGATCTTCCATGGTGTTGGTTTTACCCACTATCTCTTGCTCCTTAGTGACTCAGTTTACCAATATTTAACATTTAGCAGCCAAGACAACACTAGGATCTGAGATACAGAACTGTTATCAATAGAAAATACTGAGTCCTGTCATTAAACCAAAGAATTTTTTCCCTCTCACTTACACGAATGTTGCTAAAAGATGTTTTTTTGACAGGGAAATGTAAGCACAATAAATAAAACGCCAGAAGTGATTTTCTTCCCTTAATGGTTTGTGTTAATTCACAAATGCATGATGGAATTAACGGAAAAGCAGCTGAGAGAGGCAACATCTTGCTTGCAGAGCTGGTCTGTGCTGTAACATGCCTAGGAAAACACCACATTGTTCAAGAAGAGCAAAGAATAATTTGAGTATCAGAAATAATAAAGCCCAGGCTTCAAAGTACTTATCTCCTGTACACTGAGCTGAACAACACTCTGCTGAATGCAGCCCTTATTAGACATCAGAGAATCTGAATGACAGCCTGGTCATACAGGCCTCATTTCCCAAAGAAACTGGGTTAAAAATTGTTGGGTAATTACTTTTAATTCTCCAAGATGCATCTCCAGCACTCAATGAGGGAAAGATATTTTGCTGTTCCATTTCATCTTTTTAATTTTTCCTTTCAGCTGTAAAAACAATTCTTCCTCCCTCCCTCCTTTTGTCCCTCCCTCCTTCTTCCCTGTTTGTCTTTCAAAGACCTGCTCCTGTAGAGGACCTCTTAACTCTTAACAGGCAGAATAGATGATAAAGGGTGAAAAAAAAATATGCAGAATATAAAATCGGGAGTTCTAAGGTGCCATTAGAAGAATTATTTAAAATGACTTTAGTCTTCTTTCGTATTATTACATTTTTTCCTAGCAGATTGCTTCACTAACCTATCGCACAAACAACAATCTGTTTTCCTGACACTGGTGTGTATTAACTGGATGTTGTTACCATACCCAGCGGACAGAGAATGAATTGAAGGGATTTTATCCAACACCGAAACAAGACTCTCCATGGCACATTCATACACAATATATATATCTTTAGAAAGGACTTTTCTTGAGATAGCAAAGGCAACAGAATGAAATATCCCACAGTTGTCATCTATGTAAGAAATCTGGGGATTGCCATAAATCTACCAGAAGGGAGGAGCAGGAAAGAGGGATGATGATCCCATTCATGCAGCTGTAAGAGAGGAAAAAGTCATTCCATGGGAAGCTCACCAACATCTCAGCTTTGTAAAATGTACTTAAACGTTGCCTGGTGGGATAAACCATGATGGCTGCATTAGGCTATAGCTTAACTGACACACAGGAACATCATGCTGCAAAGAGGATGACATCATCTGATGGTCTGAACACTTTACGAATTACCTTTTTTATTTTTTGTCTTGCAAAGAGGAGTACATAATATGGATCTGATATGACAAAAAAGTCAGGTAGTGGAGAAAAAGTGTGGGAGGGTTGTGTGCCCCTGCGAGTTGTTTCTCCAGGAAACCTAATATTTGCTGGAGAGAATTCCCAGCTATTATAAAGTTATACTTAATTTTATACTCTTGACTTCTATCTCAGCCCAGCTCAAAACATCAAAAAGTGCTGAATAGAGAAAAGAAATACACATTTTCAGTGTAATTTTATCAATACTATTATTTCTGGAAAGAGAGAGTGTGGCAAGTAAGCTATTCTTTTTGTTGAGAGATTTGGCTTGTGACATTTTCGCATAACCCAAAATTTTCAACATCTGCCTCTAATTAACAAGCATTTTTCTGCTAGGAACAATGATTACAGTGTCTGAAAGTGCTGTTACTCAGATATTATTCATATCTCACTCCTAAGAAACTCATCTTATGCCCTGAAATTTGAGACTTGTAAATCCTTTATCTAAATATTTATATTTGCTACTTAGGCCCTGATTATGCAGGTGCTTAAATTTGCAGTGCTTTACTGATGCTGATCTGTAAATGCATAACATACATGTAAGCATTCCCCAAGTTGGGGAATTTTCTGTCAGAAGCATTTTCAGTTCCAGGTGATTTACTGGTTTTCTCCTATGTGACAGTTTCTACCTTTCACAGAGGTTCTTCACACTGATGAGTGAAGACACAACTTCTTCTTTTGGCTGTCAATTTCCTCTCTCAAATTCTAACATAAGGAAAAAAAAATATGTAACTAAAAATAACAACAGAAAAGTAAATTTTGAGTCTAAATTGTGATTTTGGACAGATGTGACTTTTTTTTTTCCTTACAATTCTTAAAAATAACCCTTTTTTTTTTCTATATTTCACAAAGTGGAGGATTATATCAGAAATATAATCTGGGCTGTATTCTTTTCTGCGTGTAATTCTCCGAGGTGAATTTATCTGGAGATTAAGAGGACCTCTCCCCTGGCTATTAGTGCTGCCTTGCCAGATGATGAGAGGATGATGCACGATGGTGCCATGCCCTTCCCACACCCAGGATAATACATAATAGCTGAACACAGGCTTGGAAAGGATGCTGTCCTGCCTCAAATATGTATGTAATTAAAATTAAAGTCAAGGAATTTTTTTCTTTCCTTCTTTTTTTTTTTTTTTTTGCTATGGTTTAGCACATACAACAGCACAGCACACAGGTAAGATAGAAAAAAAATGTAAAAATTACTTACGCTGTTAAAATATATAGAACAAAGGAGAAAGCAACCACTGGCATAAGTCCTCTCCCAAACTAGTGGCTAAGTGAGCTTTATGCATCATTTATTAAACTTTATCAGTGATAATATTAATAATATTAAACATTATCAGGTAATAAAATACATAACAAAATAACAACACAGAACTGGAAGTCCCTTTTTGGATTTAACATATATTTTCCTTCTAGTCTGAGGGGTAGACAGGTTCAGGGGAATGTCTTGGGATAAACCACATTCCTCCATACAGCCTTCACATCTGCCTATCTACCAAAGACATTTACAACTGCAAGCCCTGGTGCTTCACAGAGTTTTCGGGCTAAGAAACTTCTTTTTCCTTAGATAGGCTTAGATAGGTATTATGGTGATTAAAGCATCTTACCCTGAAGACTCTGTGGAAAAGGCAAAAACAAATCTCTTACCGTTTCTCAAAGAGGTGCCTGAATTTAAGCTATATGAGGACAAAACAAACTCTGAGAAGTACATTAAAATCAGAGGGAAATAGTAATATTTGACACTCCTGAAATCAAGTGATATTTGGTACTGCTGAGATTAAACCCCCAGCAGCTTAATCTACAGGTTTCAATACAAGTGCATTTGCTCAGAAGCAAGAACAATTAAATGTGATAAGTGTGATATTATTTAGCATATTAAAGCATAACACTTAATGCTGATATTTTGGTTTTTGGTGCTAAACTACCAGCTTTTCCCATCCTTCTCTGCTTTCTAGATTGGTGAAGTTACTGTGAATTTTCCAGGGGCTGTGCTGGGTGTCCAAAGGAACATCTGAATTCATGGACTTGACTGCAGAGCGTAACTCTATTTCTGTGGAGTGCATTGCCTATACTATGAAAAAGAGGCATAGAAATTCTTTAATAACCCATTAGGTGAGGTAAGGAGATTTATTCCAGCTCTATGAACCTGGGAGAATTTGGGATCTTCCTAACAGGCCTATCCTAGGAGCTTGAAACATTTGGGAATCTTCTGGGGCTTTTTTTTTGCTGTTGTTGTCAAATACTGAGACATTGTCAAAAAGCTTATTCGGACACTTGCAATGGAAAATGTTTGGAATTTTATTAGCGTACATTTTTGTTTTGAAATTTGATTGCATTTAGATTTAAAAATAAAAGCATTAAAGAAAGGTCAAGTGTTAGAACAGTTAAAATGAAATTTCTCAGCTGAGATGGATGGATGAATCTTTTGAGTTCACACTTCAGGTTTTGAGTTTTCATCCTCCCTTGGATGAAAGTAGTGGCGAATATAACAGTCATACCATTTCTTACTGTCTCTGTCCATGATATGTTATCTTAACTGAAATCACCCAAAGTGTTAAAGTGTTTATGTTGTGGATAAGGACTGTTTTTTTTTTTTTTTTAATGAAAACTTTTATTTTTCTGTCTTCTCCTACACGCCCATTTTGGCATACATTCATTCACTCCTTTCTCTCTCAAGTCCAATAGATAACCAATGCATGGTCCTACAGGATATTTGACACAGGAAATGCTCTTAAAAGAACTCAAACATGGGCTGACTTAATGCAAGAGAGTAATTATTTCATTTTTAGTGTTTTCTACTTTTCTGGTATTGCTGTAAGTTTTGGAGTGCCTGGTTTCTTTGTCAAATTGATTTTTTTTAAATCAGATTAAAGAAACAGAGAAAGAGATGGTACTGACTCTTGCATTATGATCTAAGCAACGTGATACTAGTAATATATTTACTATGGAATGTTATAAAGGGAATAAATCATCTCTCTTGAATTAGAAAGTTTTGGAAAGGAGTGACATAAAAGCATTTTAGAGCTGGCTACAGTGGATTCCAACATGAATTTTGCATTTGTTGCCATTATCAAAAAGGACCAGATCTCACACAACTTATTCACAAATTCAGCCTCATATTCTGCAAGTGAAGACATAATTAAGTGGAAGAACTCATGAAAATCAGGCCCTGTCTCATAAAGCCAGGAGGTTGAAATCATGACTGTAAAAAGCGGCTGATGACATTTTAGGCTCACTGACTTCCCGGCACTTATTTAACTGTGACTATTTCAATATGACCATGCTCTAATATGATTATGGTCATTTACACTGGTCTGATGCACTTGCAAAGAGTCAAAGTGTCTCCAGCGCTTTCCCTTTTGGCCCCTGACATGCTGACCCACATCAAAGCCTTGAATATGGGTGCCGAAAGCTCCGCATGCGATAAAGTGTATTTGGAAAATATGCAAATCTTTCCAGGGAAGAAATTTCCATTTCTGTACCAGTAGTTTTCACTTTAATCCTTTTGCCTTGAAGATTTTCATTTCCTTGGAGGAAGGGAGAGGAAGGGGAAGGATAATCACTCTCAAGTTCCATTTCTGTTGTTGCAGTGTCCTGATACCGAGATCCCATTTCTCAGGCTTTATTGACTTTGATAAAAGCTTTTGACTTGCTGAACTTGCTCTCACTTTAGGTACAGCTATGGAATTATGGATTTTCTGACAAAATAATTAATCTGTCTCTTTCTTTCTCTCTCTCTCTCTCTTTACATGTTTGTGGCAACCCAATAAACTCATTTATAAAATGAATACAATTTCCACCTAGAAACAGTAATAATATTTCCCCATAAACTACCAGGAGGAATGGCCAGGATGATCTCTGCCTTTCAGCACTAAATACAAGGAGGTGTCAGAAGCATCATCACTTTACAAGTCACTCTAATTAACACACTTGCAAGAGCTCCTAACATTGAGTCTAAGAAACACACAACTGGAATTAAGTTGGTTTTTTTTTTTTTTTTTTTGATAACTCAGTTAAATGGAGAGGGATGCTTTCATATTCTGCCCTAACTTTTCCAAATCCCTTTGTTACTTTGTTTTGAGAAAGGACATAAAAGTGAATTCAGCTTAGCATTGAACTGCAGGAAATGGTGAAGCTGTAGCTATTCAGTGCCGCATTAGGTGACTGTAATGTGTTGGATTTGGTAAGAAAACAGATACAGCATGAATTCATGGGTTTGTTTGTTTTTACTATACTGGGCTGTAATAGCTTATATTCTGAACATAAACATATTTGTGCATAAAAAGTCTAGTACTGTACCTGGACAAAATAAATAACAGAAAATATAATCATTTTAAAAATAGAGAATTGGAGACCATTTTTTTTTTGGGTCACTTGGAGTGTGCTGGAACCAAGAGATTTCAATCCTGCTGATATTCCGTGACTAAGACATTCGAGGAAGCTACCACAATTTAATAAGTCTATGGATCAGCTGGACTGTGGGTATGGTATGCATGTACACTGGTACTCTCCATCAGTGAAAGATAACACGAGTTATCTTGACACTCTTCATTGTGGTCCAAAATACGATGAAATATCCTACGCCATGAGGAGCATCTACAGAGTCATTTGTTGTATGGCAGCTTCACAAGCCACAATGAATCCATCTGATGGATGGTAGGTAGAACATGAGAGGGCTTCTCCTTTCCTTTGTGAGGCACTGATGAGGGCTACTCTGCATCTCTAGTGATGCCATAATTTCTCAAAGCCAGGAAATAACATCTGCATGGCTGTTGGTCCACAGTCAAAGTCAAAAAAGAAATCTAACCCCTTGTATGGCAATGGTGAAGTGGTAAATTTGCAGAAAACCCTTAGTGTCAGGCTGATTTACAGGGATTGGAATTCAGAAGACAACAACTCCCCTTACACACATGTGAGAATAATTAGATATTTGTTGACATTAATGGTAGGGTCTTTCTTTTTGCATTGAAGCCATGACTAACATCAGAAAACCTGGTTTCAGGAATTCAAGA